>NC_091940.1:26434869-26479869 GCF_041260155.1 Ptychodera flava
CGAATTCCTATCGTCCGGGCCAAAGACCCAGCGCCATTCGCGCCCACCGAATAGGCATGTGAGCAGTCAAGGTGTCAGCTAAATAATCCGCGAAAAAAGCATGATACTGTCGTGGATACATGATTGGAATGTTTTGTACTTTTTTATGTATTTCATCTCCCTCAGAAAAATGGATGTCGACATTTGAGAGATCACATTGAAAAATCTTATTGCATCAACAGCTGCGGTAAATGTGGAGTCCAGTGATAAGAACTCGGTTTATTTAATAATTTTTATCTTTAAAGTAAAATTACATGATACTTACAGCACTGAACATTAATATTTTGGCATATAATAACGACGATACCCATTGTTAATCACACTATACGTTCGTAAAATAATATAACTATATATATATATTATATATATATATATATATATATATATATAATATATATATATATATATATTTATATATATGATAATAACATGAATTAAACATAACTATATATATATATATATATATATATATATATATATTTATGTATATATGATAATAACATGAATTACTTCATCAATATTATTAAATAATATATAAATTTATATGTCTGTGTGTATCTGTGTGTGCCTGTGCCTGTCTGTGTCTGCGTCGTCTGTGTCTGCCTGTGTATTCCGCGGAAGAATATCCTCCCTGTAAATTAATGTTCTTTGCATTTAAATGTTTTAATTTGTGTCACATGTACACGAGGTATTAAAAAGGGTCTTAGTTTCTGATAAAGTAATCGCCTTGCTGCATTCTTTCAAGGTGTCATATTCCAAATTCATAGAGTATTCATCTTTTTGCTATCCTTCAGCGATCGTGGGTAACCATGCGAGAACCAACTGAACCGTCGCGAAAATCCCCACTCCAAATTAACAAAATTATTAAATTTCAGCGACAGCTAAAATGACGATACTGTCATAAAAAAACGAGCCTAGTAAGATTGTGGTATTCATAATTTGAAGGGAAGGTTTCCCCCGAATCGCTCAAATTCGGCCCCTGGAGACCAAAAACGTAATCTGAAGGGTGGTGATTGCTAAGGAGGTATCGATCAGCCACAATAAATTACAAAATTACAGAATTAAAGTTCAGCATAAATACGTTTATGCTTGACAAGTCATGCGGTATTCTCCGAGTGGCACTTTGGAATTCAATCAGCGACTTTGCATAATACACACCCCTGGCAGCCTTTTGAACAGTTATGAAATATTGTGATTTCAACATCTTCATCTGATTTCTCTCAATATTCTGGCCTTCAGTCGCTGTTTTTTCTGACAACCGAAATTACAGTGAAGAAAATCATTATTGTTTTATTCATTGACTTTAATGTATGATAAAGACGTCTCATTTGTCCAAAGTCCCGCGAGGGCGTAAGTTAATTCACTTTATTCATTTTTGCTTAATGGTATTATGTATGCGATAATTTCTTGCTTCTTGACTTGAAGCGATAAGACTTGCTACACAAAAGGAAAAGAACAACCGTGATGGCAAAACGACAACAATTTGATACATACATACATACATACATACATGCATACATACATACATACATACATACATACATACATACATACATACATACATACATACATACATACATACATACATACATACATACATACATACATACATACATACATACATACAAACGAACATTATTCTGGTAGCTTTCACTAACATTGACATGTTTTGTTTTTCATATTGTAAGTCACAATATCAGCGGCCAAAATGACTGTTGGGACAGACTGGCACAAGGAGATCGTCTTCCTCGCCAGTAAAAAAAGCGTGAATTTTCGGCCATCCTCATTCACTGTTACCTCGCCATTTCATGTCCTCACACTCACTGACTTACCTCTCGTATATCCCATTGATGAGGCAGTCATCATCTTTTGAACTTCAATGCTGCGTTTATATTCTATTTCCTCGTCTACATTGCACCACCTGTTTTGCTTGTCGTTGGTATACCATAAAGTGTGACTTGGAAGATATTACTATATACAGTTTGAAACAACACAATATATTCTGAGAGTTATAATAAGACTTCGACTCTGATTTTTTGAGAAGACATCGTTTAAAATTTCACAAGTCGCTTCTGTTCCTCTCCTATTTTCTTCTGTGTCTCTCTCTGAATCTGTTGTCTGATCTTCCGTCCGTCTGTCTGTCTGTCTGTCTGTCTGTCTGTCTCTCTCCCTCTCTCTCTCTCTCTCTCTCTCTCTCTCTCTCTCTCTCTCTCTCTCTCTCTCTCTCTCTCTCTCTCTCTCTCTCTCTCACCATGTCGTCCATCCATCCATCCATCCATACCATATACGAAAACTGTTCCCAGCTATGTTTGTAACCAACACCCAGGTGATACTCTACGCTTCACTGATTAATCACCAGTGATTGGGTTTCACAGGTTTGGTGTACACAGTCGGGCAGTTTTTCACTCTGCTTGTCCAACACTGAAATCCACTGTAATGAAATTATTCCATGGTCGCCGCTCGTTTGAACGCAGTCTGTTGGCGATACCCCTAGGCGTTATGATAGCACAACATAGTCTTTAAGGCTGCGATTACTTTAATTGCAGGAAAAGATTAGATTTAATGGCCAACGAGCTGGTGTTTACGATTAACTTGAAGGTGTGAGCTTGTGGCTGTATTTCGAGAACATACTTATCAAACAAACGTTATCTAGCCTTTCAAGAAATATATAAAGTTCAATCAATATTTTCTCAGCTCTGGTTTTTAGAATTAGCAGCATTTCACTCGAGGAATTCAGGTTTTTTAATTCTTTAATATTTTGGGTATTTGAGAGGTCATTTATCACGTGAATTTGGGTCTGGAAACATGCAGATATGCAGCTCAGCGCAATCTGGCCTCAGCCCTGCTGTTCATAGACAGAACAGATAAAGAAAATCGATATATTTTCTGGAATCTATCTGAAATTATATCATACCAGTATATTGATGGTGCAAATACAGCGATCTGATTGGTCGAGAGGCGAAAAGAACCGTGGTATATAGGCGATATACCACGGCTGGCATACGCGCGAGCTCTCAGTTTGAGCAAAAATCCGTTTATGACGTTGCGCGCCATAATTTCAATATACTGTTATGATATAATGGCAATAAATCACACCCAGCGACGGTATACCACGAGATTTTGACCAGTCACTTCATATATGCACTCGCTATCGCTCGTGCATATATGTCGTGAACTGGTCAAAATCTCGTGGGATACCGTCGCGAACTGGTCAAAATCTCGTGGTATACCGTCGCTGGGTGTGCTTTATTGGTTAAATATATATGACCATGAGCTGACGTCAAGACTCGCAAACTAAAACACTGGCTTACGAACTGTGAGGTTAAACTTGATATTCATCAAGTCGTTTCATTATTTTCTCTTACCTTACAAAAAGATCAAAACGATGTCCCCTTAACAGATAATTCCCTGAAATCTATGCCGCCACTCGTTACATTTATGTTTACGCATCATTGGATTCTATTATGGACACAACCGAACAAGTTGCACTGCTCCTAGCAACCGAAGACCGATTGATAAACCAGGCCGTGTAAGAGATATTTTGAGATTTTATTTTTGGGTTGTGGGGTGAGTGGATATTTATCAACACTTAACGACTTCATTCATTTATCGAACAAAGTAAGCCGTGTAAAAATTTTGAGACTCGATAAAGGCGCGTCTTGAGGTCAAAGGGTAAATGCCATCATATAGCGGTCGGATGTTCATTTTGAAATGATAAGTAATGAACGTAATACAGGGCCATGGTCCTCTTAGTTTTGATTTTTTGGTTTGTTTGGGTTTCTTTTTGTGTTTTGGTGTGTGTTCTTTTTATTTTTGGACACGGTTTACTGAAAATGAAGCCAGTTTAGAAGACAGGCCTCTGGATAGTGTGGTTCCACAAGCACACACCGGTATGGGCTAATTGGCAAAACTCGAACTGGGCACGCGCAAAGAACCCCGGGAAATGTTGCCAAAATATGCTCAAGTAGCTCACTTTAGGAGGCATCTCACCAAATGTGAGTTGTTGGCAGAGAAAAGCGGGGAAATGCAAGACGTGCGCGATGCTTGACTCGTTCGGTCTCATGGACGAGCAAATTCGCCATGTTTGCAGGGTGGCGTCTCATTCATTTTCGCGAATAAATAAAATTTAAAATTCAAAATTTGTTAGACCAGTCAAGTGCTCAAAAATTAGTTCACCGCTCTTGTCACTTCGAAGTTGGATTATTGTAATAGTCTACTTTTTGGCCTACCTGCATATAAATTGAGCAAGCTTCAACACATCCAGAACTCTGCTGCTCGTTTGGCAACTGGAAGATGGGCCGTCACATTGATATGACATCTATTGTCAAGGAGTTACAGTGGCTTCAAGTAGGAGAAAGAATACGTTTTAAAATTCTTTGTCTGGTTTTTAAAAATTGTCCATCAAGGTGAATTAAGTCCCGAAGTACTTATCAGAACTAGTAACGATTGATCGCCCAGTACACAATAGGGAATGGAGTGTCGATGTAAGATTGAATCCTTTTTCTGTTAAAGATTATCATCTTCATCATCATCATCATCATCATCATCATCATCATCATCATCATCATATACTTCGCCCTAGAAGCTCCATATCACCGTGACCGTTTCTGGGGGAAAAACATGTCAACCACAGCCCAAACTCTGTGTCTATAGGCTCTTACTTCAAGTGAAAGACTCGTTTTGTGACCACGGGCATTACTTCAGCCGCCTCCGTCGCTAAGCACTTTAATTTGAGCAACGTTTACAGAGTGATGTTGGTTTATGGCGTACTCAGTGGGCCGACGACAGTAGAGCTATTGCTCATGTCTACACATCTGGAGTGGCGGGCTGAGATCCACGCACGCGCAACAACTCCCCGGCAGAGATCTCAGGGGACTCGCCCGTTATCAAGCATTGCATAGCTTCGGAGGTGATAAGCTGTTTGCTCAGAAGACAATATTTTTCGGGATTTATGCGCCTTGAGTTTGACATATCTAAACGGGGCATATCAGAAAACGCTTTGAACAACCACGTTAGGAGCTTGTGAAGTGGGTAATAAAGATGCTATCGCTGCGCTACCCGCTATCAAACTAGTCATCGATTTAAGCAGGTGAAATAGTCACCAAAACGGGAATGAAATAAATTATTATTGGCCTAGAGATTCACCTGACAGGTTGGAATTCAATCAGATTTACTTTTTAATGCCCGCTGACCCATCCATCCTCTTTGCCGCTAAGCCGGGGTTTTGGCGAGCGTAAAAGATAATACAAGTCATCGGAGGAGTCGGAGATCAGAACTGCGATTAAAATTGGGTGTTTTTTCCCTAGTATTCCGAGAGGAAGTCGTTTTTTGATTGTGTGCACTGAGGAGTACATGCCTAGCTTCCTGATTGATGTGGATCGCGGGTGTTTAGCAATCAGCTCAGGCAACGTTCCCCTTGTACAGAATCGTGGGTTGAACTTCGATCAGGCATCGTCACTTTACGCAGTCTAAAATACTTGAGGGATGGCAATGTTCTCGATGGTATATATTGAAAAGGTAGTTTTGTAATGCAATATCGGTTGTACCTTTACACCAAGCACTATTTCCATTGTCACGTTGCAGATCACGTCCAATTTCTTTCTTTCTTTCTTTCTTTCTTTTTTTGTAGTTTCTAACATTTTATTTCACCGACAAATCTTCCTGTTTAGCTCTGATACGAAGTCTCTACTTTCAATCTGATTTCACAAACTCAAATTATAGTTCGCAACATTCTAACATCACGGCATTGTTATGACGTAAACGGGCCCGCAAGTCGCACGGATGGTGGCTTTGCGCCATCTTTGCGCCAATCTGCATCGTTGGGCGCTTCATTTGACGTCTTTTACCAACGACGCACGTTTTGGGGAGCACTTCTTTTTTAAGTATCGATATGGGAAATGCCATGTTTGCACGTCCATAGGAGAACTTCATCTAATTAAAATTTGTTTATGACAATTAAAACGACGGCGAAACCTCCCGTAGAGCCTTCACACTTCCTCTATTTTTGGCTTCTGATGACGTATTCCTGACACCAATAAGAATCCGAGCTCATCCTTTCTTTACATCAAGTTTTTAATTGTTCATTTTCCGTTCTTTGTCAACGCCGTTAACTCTTCCAATGTTTGATGAAACATCCTTGGGCAGACGCCACGTTGTCCTCTGTAACAGATGTGTTAGAAAATGCGTAACTGGTCGGTACGTTCCCACAACGAACTTCCGATTGTATTGAAAAGTACTTGTCCACAGATTTGTAAACGTGAAGCTGAGTATTAATTTAAAGCCCCTGTAATGCTAACTTTCAATGATTTTTTCATGATTTTTTTTTATAAATCAATTGCAACTTCTTATTCTACTCCCATATCAAAAGAATGTTGAAACAACCACCATTTAGCTTGTCAACTTATGTAAAAATGTGTAAAAATGCACTTTTATTAGTTATATTTGAATTGTAGTCCGGACCAGAAGTCACTTTTCAACAACAACATGAATGCAGTTAACAACCATAGGGGCTGAGTTGACAAGCTGAACACTGTGTATGTCAACATTCTTTGGGGAGAAGAACAAGGAATTATGGTTCACATTCAAAATAAAAATGGTGAAATTATCATCAAAAGTTAGCATTACTGGGGCTATAAGTATAGGTTGGGCTAAATAGAAAAATCGCGGGTTTTCGGTAATATGCCTCCAAAAATTACGATAGGTAGGACGGAGGAATATTTGTACTTAATATCGTTGGCTGAGACCCGTAAAATTTGGTAAAACTTAGAGAATTCACTTGAATTTTATTGAAAATGCCTTTTTAGAGTCGGCTTTTTAGGGCAGGTCGGACGTAAACACGTTTCTTTTATTTCGCCTTATTATATCAACGCATATATAGGATGGGCTCAGGGAGAGGGGTGCTCGAGTTGTTAGTTGGTAACTTGTAGCGGGGTTTATGATACGTTTCAGTGACGTGTCTGGGTGCACCGCTCAAAAGTCCCTGTTTTTTCCAAAAAAAACTATGAAATTTCTGACCTTACGATAAAAAGCATGCGCCGTTTACCTATAGCAATTAAGTATTCATGACATGAAACGATTGCGTTCAAATATCACAGATGTAGCCTTGGTAGGACCATAGCAGAGTCCTCATCTGATGAGCGGTCTCACTTATTAATTAATTCACTGACAGATAAAAATCGCCATTACACTGCAAACGAAATGGTCGGATGGTGAAAAGCACTAGACATAGATGAAAGTCAAGTGTTAAAGATCAGAATATTTCCTGCGACAACAAATTCGCGCGGTTGTTTAACCCTGAGGCATTTTTGTCATCGTTGACCACACTAAATTCCCTTCAGCGACAGCCACACAGCAGAGACACCTTGATATGGGCTTCGTTGTGTCGCAATTCCGGTGTGACGGACGTCGTCACTAATGAGCCACTCCATCGGTCAGGCTTCGTTCTCACATCCTGGATACAACCTTTGGACGTGGAGACTGCAGTAGTTTGGCTTGTTGTTGTTTTTCCTTTATCGTACCCAAATATCAAAATAACCCAGTATGCACATCAGTGTAAATCTCAAGATTTTTGTGTCTCTTATTTGAGAAGTCAAAATAACCGTTGAATTCGAAAAATTCAATGTAAGCCTATGTAAACGTGTTGACCCGGATTGAAACGTCTATTTTGTCCATGAATTGTTATTTTCTTTCAGTTTGTGCAGACAATATTTATGAAAATTATTTCACATCGAAATTAGTATTACACAAACTACTAAGGTTAAAGTGCAATTTATTTATTTATCGCCGTGCCACCCATACACACACACACGCATCTCTCTCTCTCTCTCTCTCTCTCTCTCTCTCTCTCTCTCTCTCTCTCTCTCTCTCTCTCTCTCTCTCTCTCTCTCTCTCTCTCTTCAAATTTAGACACGGCTCAGAACATTCATTAAACAATGCGCAATTACAGATAGCTTTCTTTAAAATGCATGATTGGGCGTGTTGGCATTATACGAGGCGAAACTAAGATTCTTTTCGAGAGGTCACAGTTCAAAGTTGAAAGGTTTGACTCCCAAGGGAAGGTAGGGAATCGTAAAAGATACTAATAATTCTTATAATCCTTAGAAAAGATGATAAATGACCGACAAGGTCCTAGAGCCATGTGATAAAATTTATACTTTCACAACTTGATGAAATTTAACGCTTCTGTGTGAATTGTAATGAGTGTTTTATGGAGGTTGTTGGGTCGTTTCCCAGTTCGTAATGACTGAATAGTGCACCTTGCGATAAGTCTTTACATCATGTAAGCACTCCGCGACGATAATTTAAAATCCGGTTTTGATTACTCTGATCTAGCGACGACATATCTCAACGTGTCATCACCTATTTAAAAAAACTGGAAATCTTAACACCTTGGCTGAGGGAAAAGAGCATTCTTTCGGTGGGTTTTTCTCTCTGCCGACCAAATGAGCAGTCGTGTGCAGTGAATGGAAAGCGTGTGTGGTGGCTAGCCTACACCTAAACCTACTAAACTATGTTGTTTTGCTTTCTACGCATCTGTTGATTTGCATTCTGTTTCAGTTTGTAGTTCGCATATTTTCTCTCAGAGGCTGGTAAAACGAGCTGTCAGCGCACGAAGTTGTTGTGTTCTACATTTGCGGATCAAAGCACATGGCGTATTGGTTGATGACAATTATTAGCCTCCGTCTGTCTGTCTGTCTGTCTGTCTGTCTGTCTGTCTGTCTGTGTCAATTTTCCGTCTCGGACTCTCTGTCTGTGTGTCCCAGGCTCTATCTCTCTTTTTATATACATAAATGAAGAGAGAGACATGAAATATATATGCGTATATTTATGTAAGCACGACATTGAATGTATATATATATATATATATATATAATATATATATATATATAGAATGGATTGATTAGCTGTATGATATGCGCATGCACATATATAGAGAAATAGACGGTTTTAGAGAAGAGAGCATAGCATATGTACATTATAACGCCATATTGTCAAAGTTATGCACCTTATGAAATTATTGCAAATGTGCGATCTCATTCAATCAATATCACTCGATGTGTGCATCTTTTGAACATGGTTGGTTGCAGCTTCAGTTTGAGTAAAAAGTAAATCAATGACAGGGGTGTTATTTGTGTGTTGATGTTTATCTCAGGCGAGAGTACACATCTCGGTGAAGAAAGTCGATTAATGGGAGTTTGATATGACCACGTGACAGCGAAACAATTCATCAATTTAGAGTCAGGAGGTGCTGGGGGAAGATCAACCGAGATCTATGAGGATGGCTTTGCGCCTTCGACTGGAAGCAGCGAAATCACTTACACCACGCTAACTAAGATGATAGAATTTACGGCTTAGCGGGAGATAGATCCGAAATTCGATGAGCGGACGCATCTATGAATGTGAGAGGCGCCCAGCCCCAGTGACAAGAGCGCATTGAGTAAGATTATGGAGACCACGGCTTAAAATGAGATAAATTTTGCTGTGAGTCAAGCGACACATTCATATTAATCGAGAATGCCGTGCTAAGATGGAAGAGTGATTGCCTGAAACGGGGAAGTGCAGCTCAGTGACCTGACCCTCTGAACGGTGGACTGTAAAAATGACACGATAATTGGAAGTGAGCGGCAAGAAGCTCTTTTGTCATCCGTGATTCACAATCACGGATGTTGAAAATAAACAGAGAAAGTAGCAGTAAATGAAGATTTTCCGTCTTATTTTTGTTTTTTTTCTTCCATAAAAAATTGTTCAAGACACTAACTGGTTTCTTAAAGACCGATGACTATACAAAGGCTAATGTGGGGAAACGTTCTAAAGGTAGAAACATTGTGCGCACTGCCTTTAAAAAATCTGCCAAAAATGGCGCCCAGTGACGTCAGCCACCGACGGCACGGCGCAACATTTGGTTACGACTTACACATGTTTTCCGTAAGACAGCTCTTGTTCTCATGCAAATGACTGATGTTAGATTTGCAGGGACAGACAAATGTCCTAATGCAACTTTGCATTGCCTTAATCCTCTTCCTCCTAAGCGGACTGTAATATTTCCCTTGAGGCGGCAGATACAGAGAGTGAAAAGGGCGCGAGACTAGGGCGGGAAACACTCTTGATCATTGCCAACAAGTGTAATTCTGAATAACAAACGAAATCGGATCCCTTGCAATTAACTTAGGGAGCCTGGTTCCCCTCAATTTCGTAAGATATAGTGTCGTTCAAATCAAATCGAAATGTTCGTAACTACAGACAGACCAGACTGGGAAAAAATTGCTTTAAACCTCAGACAAATAGTTGTCGGAGGCGGACGTAATTTTTTTTGGCACTAAATACAAAGACCAGGTGTTTAAAATCCTATTTACACGAATGGGAATTTTCGATCACACAGACATCTAAAATGTTCACTATTTTGCAAAGGAAGGCAACTATTACCACCCTGCCGATAAAGCAGCGACCGTGCACCTTTAAAGTCCCATTTAAAGCAAAGAATAGTGGAAAGTGCTACAGACATCATGTATTTTGCTTCAGAAAGAAAAACTTTGAAGACGTGGCTGGCTGCTTCCAAATTACCATCGCGTTTTGAGAGACACAGAGAACCGTCACCCGGCCACACATATTTGCTCGTCTCAGATTGCAACCGTAGATTAATGCTTATTCTACCATCGCTATGTTTCCAGCAGTTTGCTTTCGTTTCCACTCTCGTTATTAATAAACTCCCGAGCGTCCTTATCGACGGCAATCAAATTAGTTCACTCACGGAGAGAAAGACGACGGGTGTAATTGCCCTCTGCAGACGACCCACAGCTCAGTGATGACGTGGTAAACAGCAACATTGACCAACGCGATCTGTTATTGTTTTTAAAAAGTATACGACAGCACAACAAGGAGGGGGAAATTGCGTCACTGTATAATTTCTGCAAGTCACTCTCAAGTCTATAGGGCAAGGACTATATCTCTGCGAAGTAAAATGTTAAAAGGAAGTTTCATTTAAGGTAGTTAACTCGTTCATTATGATATATATTAAATCGGTTTTCTGTAGGTCTTTTGTTTGTTTGTTTTTTACAGTAATTTAATGTTTTAGTAACAATATCAATGGAATTGCTCAATGAAGACTTAGAAAGTAACCGCAATACATCGCGTATATTGGAATTACAGTTCGAAACACTCGAATTTAAGATGAGATGGTAGGCTTGGAGAGTTGCACGTGGCTGTTGAGTGGTCCGTTTTATCAAGCACAGTTTGCACAATATTGCGAAATATATTTACCGAGAAAGGCACGTTATTCCAAAGTCAGTGCAGTTTGTCCCCCATCCAAAGAGCTCTCCCCATGCACTATGAACTGCCTCGATCTCCGTAACCATCTCCGCGATCTAAGCTGCAGAGTTCGGAGTTATGCGCTTTGGGTATACACGCTGTCGTGCGTGTACCAAAGAAATTGATTCTGGGGAAAAAAACGCTTTTAATCATCCAATCTAAACAGAGATGTAAGCACTGATCAAATCGGGAGCGGAAAGCGAGTAAACAGGCAGGCACCCTGGACTACAGGTGCACCGAGTAATACACAGGAGCTTAATCAATTTTACACTGTCACGACTAAACGAGATCGATGTGAGATCCATCAGGTAGGGCTTCCTTCGTAGTTTGCTGGCTTCTACCTGATTTTTCATGAACAAGCAGATCGACAGATGTGGTCCTCAATTTTTTTTCCCTCTCCTTCTCCCTCTCTCTCCGTCTGCACTCAACTGATCAGACCGATGCGACAAATGTGATAATTACTGGCCAGTGTTCGTGCACAGGATATGAAATGTGGGGGGATTATGGTTGCCATGACAACAGCACTGTCTGCTATTCTCTCTCCATCCGCACGCGCTGGAGGATGACATGTGAACAATTAAATGTTTCGCCTGTTCGAGATTGTTAATGTCGAAATGTACATTTTTGTGGCTGTTACTCCCCACCACCTTCCCACTGCCGCTCACTTCTGATCGGTTTCTCGCTGTACACGCCTACAACGCAATATGAAACTTGTCGTCAGCTCGTACGATATGGAATCCAGTGATGCGGTGTAACCGCACAACTGACGTCAGAAACCCCCTTCCTCCTCGTCTCAAACTGCTTCATTCAGGATGGACCTGCTCATAAGTTCGCAAATGTATACACCGTCTTTCGTCTCAACCATTATTGCTGAAATATTTTTGAAAAAGCAAACTACATCGGTTCGCTTCTCATCTATTTTTTTACGCTAAGCCAACATAATTACTGCTTTTAAAGTTATGGCATAAGATCGATACACCAACTTACAAGCTTAATTTATCTCATACGAGCTCCATCTTACAACGGACATTTGACGAAAGATAAAGAAATGAGTTGGAAAAAAAATTAGAAATGCGTCAAATATCAATTTCTGACGTGCCATGCATCGCTCGGACTTTACCAAGGTTTCGTTCTTATAAATAACTCCCAAGTGTCATTTACTCAGTCATGGCGATTGCTAAAACACATCACGTGACAGATTTCAATCCGATTCGAATCTCTAACATCATAAGAGTTCACGCAAGAATGGACACGCGGTGTTAATTTCGCAGCGATGTTTTGTGCGCAAAACTGTGATTGGTAATTTTGCCGTCCAAAGCCGTTTCTCTAATTCCAATGGACATTTAATAGTGTGCACAGCGCTTAGGGAAAAAAACGTGACGTCGCCGACCGCGATCAGTGTTCGACGGCTGAGTCCAGCCACCCTTGAATGGATAATGAACGGTGATTTGAAATACTAAATGTTTGCCCATACACTGCCCATGACGATCAAAGTAATTGGCAAAAAAGAGTTGACAGGTGGCCTGATTCCTCCGAGGTTTTCAACAGCGATGATGAATGGCGCCGAAGTTACAAGACAAAGGCCTGCCCGTTCGAGACTCCCACACTCAAAGAAATTTACGGCTATACACGTACATTGTCTCTTGTTTGGCTTGGTGCTTGTGCCTTATGATATCGACAATATGAAGGAAATATGACGCACTCGTGCAAGCTGGACCAATTAACTTTAATTTTTTTTTCAGTTCACAAAAACTAATGATATCCGATTTGGAATGTGCAACCTGATTTTAACAAAATCCAGTACACAATTATGCTGGAACGCTCCGTGAAAACGTTGACCTGTTTGAATACTGTTAATATTAAGTATTTTGGAAGATGCGTGGAATTTGTTGTCGCCGCCGAAAGTACCGGGAACAAATAATAAGTTGAAAATGACACTAAATTAGTCACAGCTATCTTGGTTTCGCAGTGAAAATGAACCAGTGCGTTTTCAACGGAGTTTGCGTGCGACCCGGACATTTCTATTTGTACCGCTGACACGAGTTGAGAAGATTTATGGTACACCTATCTGAAAACCCCCTAGATGGCAAAAGACGACAGTTGTGATACGTGTTGGTGCCAATACCCGTGCAAATATGAAAGTCATCGAAGGAACGGCGTTGTTATATCCTCCTCCTCTTCTTCCTCCTCGGTTGTCAAGGATGATTGACCGGACAGTCTGTTTATGATACCAGATATGCGACGGTGCAAATGTATTATGAGAACAATGCGAATCATACTGCTTTGTATCCGCGCAAAAATTGTAAAAAACATTTTTCCACAAAAATAACAAAGTTTTTTATCGTTCGATCATAAAGCGCCCAGATTTCTTACTTGATCCACAGTCCCTCCACCCACTGAGCTACACCTGAGTAAAATGGTAGACTATAAGGATGAAAGGGTCTCCATTCCACGGTAAGAAAAAAATCGTGGATACATTTGTAACTTTCTATTGTCTTCATGCATTTAAGGTTGTCAACACTGAACTGCTTCAAAGCTAATTCTTGTTATTCGCTACTTTTGGTCGCGATTATGATCTCCTCCGTCGGTCAAGAAAACCCCGTGAAAAAGCGGAATATTCGCTGGTATTGACTGTGAAATGAAAGTTGCACCAGCCTCATTAACTACCAACAGCAACACACAAGGCCAGGAAAAAGAAAATTCTTTACAAATAGACGTTTCACTTTGTTTTACTAATTTTGTTGTTCCCGAAAAATGTCGCAGATCAACCGCAAATACTTCCTCGTGTATACAACAACTATTTCTTGTTTCTTAATCATTGCCCGCCATTTATCTGTTTCAATACGTGGTGGCTACATTTTTTAAAAATGTTTTTCTTTAATTTCAATCAAGTAATTTAAAGTTTGCAATGACAAGGTTTTCAACGTCAAGAAATTGTGAGGGAAATTTACAGGTGCTCTCTCTCTCTCTCTCTCTCTCTCTCTCTCTCTCTCTCTCTCTCTCTCCCCTCTGTATATATCTTTTACGTATCTTCTTCCAGCAATCCATAAAAAGTGCTTCCTCCAAGCGACTTTAACTGAGCTTTTGCCCTGTATAAGTGCAGTTTCTTGTGTTTTCCCCAAAATTGTCTAGCAAAGCATAATGTCCATCTTGCCAACACAGGGGCTGCACGCGTGTAATCACTTGTCTGTTATGTAATATACGATGTTATAGCTGACAGCTGAATTTCAGTCCGGACCAGAATTCATTTGGTCAACAGCGACATTGTAGGATATATGCCCACTGTGAAAGGTTTGCAATGCTAATAGTTTGTATTTCGACTTACTGTATGGAGAAAAGGAAGAAAGTGTGCTCTTTTTTGCAGAACACATTTGATGAAAATATTATGAAAAGTTATCTTCACTTTCAATCGTCCGGAAGTCAGAGCATTGTACCACCAGCAAACCAAAGTCCGTCGACTTGCAACGTATCGGGAAACTCCTCTGGAAACTAGTGTTAACAGTCATTTATAATTGTATAGCTATGTCTCTGTCAGACCACCAAATATTGCTGGTACCTTTAGGCTTTTAACTGGCAAGTAACTTCATACGACGCGACACTAAGTGTGTTCCACATGCTTAATAAGTGTATAAGACGTTAAAAATTCTATTAAAATTTATGTAAATAATTTTTTCATCAAAATTTCTTAATGCACAGCGATTTCTGCAACTCCTCTGTTACAAAACGAAAGATGAACTCACAATATATCCGATAGCTTCTGAAAAATAAGCCACCTAGTGTTCAGACTCAGCGATACGTAGTTAGCAGATATTCTTGTTTTTCCTCATTACTTGAACTTTTGTTTAATTTTTATCATTCTCCATATACTCTCTAATTTGATGTCAGTATATGACATGTGAAGATAATTAACATTGAAGTTTTAACTTTATGGATAAAATGTTATGAATAAATAAATAAATGAGATAGCAAAACACTAACATGCAAACGAATAATTGAAAGATAATTATGACATAAGGGGCAAAGCTTTTGAGAATTCAACCCCTTACTTCAACTTTGGATGACAACATTGCGTATCTCCTACTTTCAAAATTGAAGAACTGGCGTAGAAACTGCCTATTAAAAGCAATAAAAGACTTTCCGAAAATAATACTGAGTGACATTCCACCGAAAAAAAGAGCTGCGTTCAAGAAAGAAATTCGAATCGGCTTTATCGGTTTTCTGTCGTTAGCCACCCTGTGCGGCGCGCCGTTTGTTAGACATCGGCCGCGCACAAAGACGCGCACTTGAAGAGGAAACGAGCGGTTTGCAATAAGTGATTAGGTATAAGTTGCTGTGAAAGGCTGATCGCCGCAAATGACATGTATGTTTACCGCCGATCGCCGCTGAGTCGACGACACAAAAGCCCGCCTCAATGGGATCAACCCGAACCTTTTCCCTAGTTAAGTTTTCCAATCATTCTGAACAACACGATGGAATATCCTGTCTGCATGATGGCCGGGCAAATCCTCGACCAAATTCCACTCCTAAGTCTCATTATCGCTAATCAAACTATAAAGGTTTTAAGGTGTTTGCAAGAGCTTAATCAGGGGCAAAACACCACTGGGCCCTCCTACTCCTCAGACACTCTCACCGTAATTTTAAGTCTACCGAGTGAGAAAAAAAAATAATTTCCAGAAGAGTGAGTTCATGCATTGTCAGGTTTTTGCCGAAGTAATCCGTCTATCCACGACTAGCTCTAACCTTAATACCTCGAGTACCGGGTCACACCTGGGGTCAGCAACGATCTTGCTTCAGCACAAGAGCGTACTTAACCCCTGCTAAAATGCTAGAAAATCGGGGGCAAAATTTGCAAATTCTTGCTTATTTAGAAACAGCCAATCATTTGAGATAACCACTATGCGAAAAGTCCAAGATCAGTGATGGAGCATAACAATTTAATTGCGATGTTCATCATCTTCTTAGATTAACGGTGTTTCTTCTTTTTTTGGAAGATGGAGAAGAAGCAAAAGAAAAGGATTGAAGGTAGAATTTCTTGTTTATTGTTTTCTGATGAGCAACTTTGCAATTTTCTTTGCCAAAAGTTTAATGCATGGCATCGTTTATCTATTCCTTGTACGAATCTTGCAGATTTTTTCTCTTTTTTTTTCCAACTGTGTATTTTTATTACCTCAAAATCGACAGACCAGTCATGTAAATATAATGTTCGTAGGATGAGTTGGAATGATCAATGTCAAATAATGTATAGCTGTGTTGATCACGTATGAGTCACAATACGTGCACGGTTTTGTAACGTCTGTCGAAGGAAAGGGGTCGAAGGTCAGTGAAATACCCGGACCAGTCTACGTCGCGAGGTCTGTCGAAGGAAAGGGTCGAAGGTCAGTGAAATACCCGGACCAGTCTACGTCGCGAGGTCAACTTTCCTAATCGAAGTTGAATTGTATCACATCTCCGTCAAACATCTATACACTACAGGAGTCAGCACTCTAATAACCTGTCTGCCTATTTACCCCCAAAAATACCATCAAAGGGTTTTTTGTTGGCTTCTGGGGACGGCGGGCTGTCTTTGAACGTATTCCCCGCTTTCTCTTTATAACCCGAATTGGAAATGGTACACCGAAACGCCAAATAAGTATACGAGCGCAAAACATCGCTGAATGGGTCACCATTGCGAAGGGAATTTCTCACCCGAAAAAAAATCCACCATTCACGGAATTGCCGGTACAGAAAAGAATCTCTATCCCACATCAGGGTGCTCCAAGCATAAACACAAGATGAAAGGAAAGGGAAAAAATGATGCATTGCAACGTTAGGTTATTGTCATCGACAGCTACCTGCCAGGCAAAAGGTAGACTTTTAAGATCTTTTTTTTTTTTTTTTTTTTTTTTTTTTTTTTTTTCGATTGGGGAAAATGGACTCAAAAGCTGTTACCAGATCTAATGCCGAGGCTGCAATCGGAGAAATAAATTCTCACCAGTTTGATTACAATTTTTCGACTAGCAGATTCTATTGTGAATTACTTTACGGAGTGAAAAGAATTATCTCGGATTTCAACGGTGGATCAGTTTGCTCAAATCTCTCCGTTTAGGCGCTAATCTCAGATTACCCAGATCCTAATGCGTCTAAATCTCAAATTAAAATTAAAAACAGCCCTGTCTCTTTTTTCCCTGACAGTGCGATGCATCGACAAGCCTCACAAGTTTACAGCATTGTTCGGAAATTGACCCGCAGATTACAAGTGTAGAAAACTTAATATTGACAGCAGGGTTCCAAAGAGACCCCGGCTTTGCTCCCTTGGGGAAGTCCATTGATATTGCAAATATGGATGACGACAATGGGATCGCCGTTGTAATCGATCGTATTCGTCTTGATGAAATTCTTTACAAGATGTCTGCCAATGACCTTGGGGTATAGGAACATGAGACGCGGCGTTTTGACATGATCTGAGAAAGAGACATATTAGGAGCGAGGCAAACTTTTGAGATAGAGGACCAGCGTGCCTGAATGTATAAAGGGTAACGTAGATTGTAAAGTATGAAAGAAATCTGTGGACTGTATGAGCATTTATAACCGCAGGGTAACACCGAGACCATGGCTCGATTTTGTTGTACTCAAGAATTTCGTAGAGACTTGCAGATAACTGATGAATCCATCAATGTTACAATCACATTTCTGTTCGCATTGATGGAAAATGGTAATTAGAATTCTTGACTCACTACTCCGCTGTAACCTTCCCGTCTACCACCAAAGCTTCAGCTATTACTTTGTATTACTTTGCGTCCTTCCGTATGGCTCTTCCAATACCACGTGAAATAATACAAGCAAAACGCCACATATGCGTGTATGAAACTTAAGTAACAGGTATCACTTCTTTTTACTTGAAGTAATTAATAACATTCTGCCTTTAGCATCGAGCACTGTAATTTCCAACGAGGTCAATATATATATATATATATATATATATATATATATATATATATATATATATATATATATATATATATATATATATATATATATATATATATATATATATATATATATATATATATATATATATATATATATACCGCTCGCGATGATACTGTCACGCATCTACTTGCATTAATGTCGGCAGAGGGATCTCAATTACTGAGGAAGAACAGTTGATGACGTCACCGGCGTGAATAACACTTCGAGACTTGTATATATTGCCATATCCATAGACCTATAGAATACGTGTATTCATACCTTTTTTATCGATGACAAAACTCAGGGTGATTAAAAGTGAAATTGCTTTCTAGTTTGCTCATGAGAATATATTTTGCTCTTTTCATTTGCGCGCTGTACGTCTGCCAATATTCAAAATAATTTATTTGAGTGCTCTAAATGTCACGCTGTTCAACGCCACCGTTGTAATCAAGACTTTCGCCCGCTCAAACTTCAAGAAAAGTCGCGTCGCGCTTTCCAATAAAGTTCAAGTACTCCACGAGGTATTCACCTCTGCCCGACAGGAAAGGGTACCGCTATAGTTCATGTTTCATCGTAACGCAAGACCGTCAGTCACGTATGTATAGAAGCCAACTTTTAAGGAGTCCCGATCTCGGTCCCATCCAACACAAAGTTTCATCAAAATGAGTGTATATGCTTGAGGGATGAAATTGAAGCCTGCTGCATATCGTTCATGTGTAAATAACGAAAACGCACAGAGCGTAGTGCCAATAATGTCAGACTTTGCGATTCTTGTGAGTTAGATTGAAACACTGAAACGCAGACACTTAGAGACAATTGAATTTGCTGAAAAGAGACTTTCTCGAAGTCTCGGATAATTCTAAATATTTGGTTTATATATATATATATATATATATATATATATATATAATATATATAATATATATATATATATATATATATATATATATATATATATACATACGTACATACATACGTACATACATACGTACATATGTCTGTCTGTCTACCTAGTCTGATTGCCTGTCTTCCTGCCTGCCTGCCTGCCTGTCTGTCTGTAAGTAGATATGTAGACAGACATACATACATACATACAAGATTCAAGCGCGCACACAACAACGTTGAATTCGCATTTCACAAATGTGCATGTGGCTCCTCGAAAGCTAAGCGATTTCCCACCAACAGCCGAAGTTTTCTAAAGCAAGGGATGGGTCGCAGTATTAGTATTAGCAGTATGGTCCAATGAATCATTTTCCGTTAGTTCGAGGAGGTAAAAATATCGTTGAAATGAAAGCACCATCGATACTTTGCAGAAACCCGCGAGGGCTATTTAGATTCATCGAGAATACTCGAGAAAAAAATTCACGACATTTCAAACTGGCTCAAAGACAATAATTCCCGACGTGATAAACATAATTTGCCTCGATCGCTATTCGGTAATATTTTACCAGTTTTCCTCTGTTCACTATATACAAATTATATCCGTGGGACAAACAATATCAACTCTTGCTCATTTTCCCAGGTCATGTTACCTGCACTGACGAGAAGCCGCACTGTTGAGCTTTCGGAGAAAGGGTATGTAATTCCCTTCTCAGCGTTTCAATTTACAGTAGCAGTTGAAAAAAATCGCTCTGCCAAACGTTTTTGGAAAGCTGAAGTGTGGATTTCGAAGTCAAATCGAGACCGGCGTCAAAACCACAGCTTTTACATCGTTTAACTGCCCATAAAAATCAAAGTGTCGCAGAAGGGGATATTTCACACAACTTAGCACACATTTCGACATTTTCGAGCACACTGCGATAGCACATCGGAGTTCAAAATTTGAGGTGTCTTTTCAGGAGTTTAACCTGTCTACCCTTAATTCTCTGTAAGGCTGCGTTCACAAAAAACGGTGGGAGAGGGGGGGGACTGGAGGAATTCGGGGAAGATTCAAAAATTTGAGGGTAGTAGAGGGAGGACTTGAAAGTTTTGCTCTACCTGAAGGGGAAACCTGAAATTTTTTTGTGCCCTTTTACTTATTACATTTTCCGATTCCAAGGTTTGGTAGGTTATTCAATGAAAAATAAATAACATTTTAGTGTCATCCAGTTGTTCAAATATTAGTAATAATTAAACAAAATCTAGAACAATTTTGTCACATTTCATGACTTTTATCTTGAAAAAATCTAAACATTTACGATTGTTGTATAAAAATCAATTATGTGGGCCTAGTTACGGGTCAGAAGCTGCAACTGTTGATAATTTTTTTTCAATATTTCTATGCAATGTATCAAATACATTTTCTTACTGTCTCCCACAGCATGCTGAAACACACAATATTCGGTACGATGACAAAGCCTGTATATATAAATATGGATTGGGTGATGTGAATTAGGGTCCAGACTGAAAGTTATTTAAGGTGGAGCTGCATGTTGCTAACACAGTTTTTTTCCAAGCAATATTTCTCATTAAGATAACAAGGAAATCCCCTCGTACTATATATATTTTCAAAAAGCAGAGACTCTAAAGTTTAGTATGGTAGCAGTAGTTTACTCAAAGGATGAAATGAATGTATATTTGGGGTAAAAATCCTCAATTTTGGTATTAATGATAAAAATTAATTTAAGTCAAAAACTTGACGAAATTTTATGAAATGTAATATTTCACTTGAAAGAAGAGTATATGTTTAGAAAAATGACTATTTTATTTTGCATTATCTATCCTCATTCTAAAATGGCAAAGGTTGAAAGACTGACACTCAAAAATAATAGTGATTAAAAACATGATTAGCAAAATTATAATGCCTCTCATTCAAAATGTAAGAACTTTATTGCCAAACAAAATAGCAGTTTTGTTATATAGCATTTAAAGTACATAATGTGAAAATTTCAGAAAATTTGACCCAACCAGAGTGGAGTTAAATTCTTTGGAATTTTGAAATTGGGAGGAAAAAGAAGCCAGGAAATCTGGTGATTTATATACATTTGCATAAATTAACACTTCTTTATCACGAAACTTACGACTGCTTGACAAGCTAAATGGTGAGCCCAACCAATATTTTAATCGTGGGCTAACAAATTAATTAAAATTGAATGGATATTTGCAAAAAAAGTGATTTTTGAGCAACATTCGCCATGTTGGGTGCACCACCCCCTTAATTGTCAATGATACAAATGCACGGTACACATATATACAATATACACAGACTGTGTTGGCAACCTGAATACTGAAGAGGTAAACATGCTGTAGGGAGTAGAACAAGAATGCAGCTGTATAAACTGAACAAAACGTTGTCAAAATTATCAAAGTTAATACAGGTGCCCTGCTACAGCAGTGTCACTGTCACTGCATACCGATAGTGACAGAGATAGCGCTGACTCTACAGTAGTTGAAGAAGACTTTGGGTCAAATGACGCTCATGACGCTCATGACAGTGAAATATACGTGTACACAAGATCAAGCCAGAGAGCAACACATGATATGGAAGACCAGGAGACTTGAAAGTATCAGGAATTTTTGAATTCTGGTATATGAGAAAAAAAGATGGGGTCACCATGCTTGATTTCGTAAATTTTCACATTCTCATCGTAAAATAACACAAAAGTAAAACTTTGATCAGTAAAGACTCTAATTTAAATGAAAATATGTGCGACTAAATGGAACTATTTATTTTTTACCAAATTTGCCATTATTACACCCAAAATAAGATTAAACGTTTATTTTATGGAATATTTTAATTCCAGCATTGTCAATTTTGAGTCACATATGTCTTGTACCGTTGAAAAAAAAAATTTTAGGTCACTGTGAACAGTTTTTTTCACAATTTGGCAAAATGATGTCAGGAAATTACAATTTGCATACTCTCTAGTGATCGTCACTTTGTGTGCTTTTCAGCTGGTGCCACTGACCTGGCCAGTGTCGGATTAACTCAAATCGACTTGGACCGACAAACCCAAAAGTCAACTGATGTGTTCAAAAATGAATCAATTTAAGAATTTGCCATAGGAATCTGGCTCTACAAACTGCTAATAACAGGCAGTGTCGAACATCTGCGAGCAGAACTGCCCAAAACATGTTTATTTTTACTTTGTGTGCATCCCTATGCGGCTATATGATAATGGGGAGGGGGACATTTCTGCCCCATTCAGCGAAAAACTATTGCAATTCGTGGCAAGTCGTGTGTTATCCCTCATTTGCTCCGGAACATAACCTTGTATGGTGTTATTGAGAACGCAAAGTTTATCCAAGAAAGCTCCTTTCAGATCTATGTTATTATTGACATCATTCTTTGTGTTGTGGGCAGTGTAGCTCTTTTAACATAATAGTATTCTATTAATGTGATAAAGTTACTGCTTTGATGAGATATATTTGAAAGTCCCTTGTCCTTACTGTTGACAACAAGTTTACTTAATTCTAGTCCAGACCAGAATTCAGTTGTCAACGATAACCTCGGTCATCGAACACATGTATAGATTTTGTTTGTAACCGATATCACTAGAAATGATTTTGGAGGACAAGAAACCATATTTTGCCAAAAAGGGGAAAAATACCTAGCAGCACGTAAAAAAAGTACAATAAAATGGAGCTTGAAGGTATACTGTTACACAGCTTCTGTAAATATGACCCTCAAAGACTCTGGTTGCTTGAAAGTTTCTCTTAAAACTGTTCTCCTGAATATCGACCGTCCTGAATCCCCTCCTCCGCCGTAATTACTTAAAGCCGCCTAAAGTCCCGCTATTGTAAAGACGCCCTTCTCAATCCCTGGTTCAATAGCATTCGTGGAGATGTGAAGTGCTCATGAACGTTTTGTCGCACTTTTGTTCTCCGTCGATTTTTTTATCTATTACATAAAAACATCCGGGTAAATCTGATAACCAAGTGGGGCCTTTAACAGCTTGAACTCTTGTATGAGTATGAGAAAAGAAAAATTTACATAAAACTCAAGGGTAGAGAGATGGCTCTCCGCCTGCTTGTCTGTCAACATTGACACGTCTACGGCTGTGTCTCAATATCAACATATTTTATTCTTTTTTTGTCAAAATATATCTACTTGTGTTTTTACCTTTATGACTGTGTATGTCCGTGTCAGCCGTCAGTTTATATCTCTGTCAACCTGTTTGTCCCCTTGTATCAGACTACATGCACATTAACCGATCTGTTCGATGCACGAGAAGCGTTGACTTAATTGTGGGTAATCGGTCGACTAGCCGTACGCGTGAATGCAGCGTGACTCTTTCAGCACGTCCCTTGTATTGTATCCAAACACTCTCCTCTATATCATTGTGTCTACAACTTGAAAGCCCTTCCAAAAAAAAATTCCATCACAGAAATGTGTCTACACCATTTACATTCATTGATTCTCTGCTGGCGGGGCCCTTGAATGGACAGAGATCACTTTTTTGTTGCAAAACACAGATCAAAAGACTCCATGTCCTTCCTATATGTTTTGTAACCGTAGAGGGATGTCATTTCGCCATTGCCAAGTATCGTTAATAGCTGGCCATTTAATTAATGGTGAATCAAGCCTACAGCGGGTGGCGCGAAACTTCTGTATAAGTTCTTAACGGTTCTCTTTCCGATACATTGTCACTTAGTGTCTTTGTTTGCCCGCAGCGGGAAACAAATAAAGGAACAGTCCTTTTTCTCTCTTTTCCCTTTTAAGTCATTTACGCTAACATTTTCTCTACTAATGGACAACGCTGTAATTTTCCACGAGGCAGGAACAGGTTCATTTTCATCATAGCAACACTCAGCGATTGTTTCCAGTACGCGCATCCTTTTCCCCCCAAGACATTGCAATCATTTTGCTATTATTTTATTTCATTACTGCGATACGCGAGTTCGCGGAGTCGGCCAGGAGTCGCTTCCGCTGTTGAAACCGAAACCAAAACCGTCACCATGCAGCTCAGTGTCCCCCTGTACAGTCACCTTTCTAAAATGACGTTAAAATCACGTTCTTTAGGTCTCGTTTTATACTTTACAAGTTACTTTACGAGTGCGTTGAAACAAGAACCCCCCTTCTTCAGGATTAGACAGGCCCGCTACTTGTATTTCAGTTAAGTAATTAACAATGGTTGCGACTTTAAAAAAACTTTTAGTTCATGGACACTTTTAACACGCCAAGGCTGTCTTCTGAACACTGAACATTGACAGAAAAGTCAACAGCATCTCATCGTGAAGGCAAAGCGCCAACACACCAAAAATGTCCTTGGCGTCTGCTGTTTTAAATGAAATTTTCCGTTGCTAGGTAACGCCTCGATTTTCCAAGGCATCCTTTTGTCTCGGAGTTCATATAGTTACATTATCTTTTTTTTTCTGTACTTTGAAAAGCCATACAAACATTCAACTTAATAGAGTCTGGTAACTATGCGAAATTCCTACAAGTGCAATATGAGTTTACAATTTCGACAGAGAAATTACTCTACCGTAACTAATGCAAGGTATTTAATAGAAATCGTTGACCGTTCTATTTGGCCAATTTGTCGAATCGACTGCTGATTTCAATAACATCTGTGACGATTTACAACATCGGCGTCTGTCGGCGGCACCACCAGAGACTCGAACTCAAAACGCCGTGAGTGAATTCGGGTGGTGACAGTTTCGGTGTCAGGGGTTTTATATACATACGTACATTCAAATGTATGGACACACAGAGACAGACAAACAGGCAGATAAAGACAGACAGACAGGTATACAGATTGACAGGTAGACAGACAGACAAGCAGACAGACAGACAGACAGATAGGTAGCTAATACATGCATACACATACATACACACATACACACATACATACATACATACATACACATACATACACACATACATACATACATACATACATACATACATACATACATACATACATACATACATACATACATACATACATACATAGAGAGACAGACAGACAGACAGACAGACAGACGGCAAGCAGGCTGACAGGTAGATTGTGATAGATAGATAGATAGATAGATAGATAGATAGATAGATAGATAGATAGATAGATAGGTTAGTTGGTAAGTAGATAGATAGATAGATAGATAGATAGATAGATAGATAGATAGATAGATAGATAGATAGATAGATAGATAGATAGATAGATAGATAATGTTGCCCTAGATGGACGGATAATTGCCGCCTGAACGAGTTAGTCGATCCTCTTTCCAAGGTTGCGGTCACTTAAAAGCGTGTTGAATGTTCAGTGAACATATATATCACGTCATCTTTTGTAAGTTCTATTCGACATCTCTGGTAGTCATTATTTTATTACATGTAGACCTAATGCTACTCTTGATAATTTTGATAGGTTTTCCTTCCATGTGCCAAGTACTGGTCCTCCATGTATCAAGTACAGTTTTTGTGGTACTTTCTGCAGTATTTTGAAATACTCAGTATTTGGTTATTAACACGGCGTATTAGTGTGTGAGGTGCATCGTATCGCTGACAATTGAACTCGAGTCGGACTTGAATTAGATTACGAAGACTAAAAATGAGGGAGACAGTATACAGTCAACGTTGACAAACTGAGTACTGGGTATTTCAACGCACTGTGGAAAAGTAAACCAAGAAACCGTAGTTGATATATGTAACAAACACGGAAAAAATGTTACTGTACTTGGCTTTTAAAGGATACAGCCGGCGGAACTGCGCCCAAAGGTCGTATGGACCCACACGACCAATGTAGACACTGTATCCAAGACGATGGTGATTGATGAAAGTTAAATCATGTCTGTCATAATCTACATCGTATCATTTAAATGTTGCAGGTGTGATGATGAGGTGCATCTAGATATCGTGCATGAAATATATTTTGTAAACAAGAAACTCGCACGGGCGCAGTTCCGACGACGGTTCCCTTTTTAAGGTAAAATTAAACTATCGAACACACTTTCAGTAATTTTTATCTTGATTTTTGATACAACACAATTCAAAAATTCATATGGCTGTTTATTTTTAAAAACTTCCTTCCCCCAAAAATTTATTAATGACTTCAAAAGCTGAAAAGATATGAAAAGTTAAAATCTTTCAATTTTTAGAAGATAAATTCCTATCACAGCTGCCTATGATAGCCTATCGTCGATCGTGTTTTTATTTCGCTCTTTGATATCCGAGACCAGAAAACATTAAACATTTTCTTCCTGTGACGGTGACCTTTGTTGTTTATGTCTCGACTGTAATTTACCACTGACTGACCAAGTGCGACAATACTACGCTCGCCAGAGAGATGTCGTTTCCTGTCCGCTGGAGACGATGCTTTAATCGACTTCCTGTCGTCGCCAAGTGCTCCTCTGACGCACGCACTGACTGCCTCGTTAATTTTATTCAACCTGTTCCATCGCGTTGTTTGGTTTCATCAACCTGTTGCTGTGGTAACCCCTGGCTGGCTCCGAGCCGATGTTCAGGTGTCAGGAAGAAGTTAACCCTAATTAGGCAGCGATAGTCATCCTGTTTTTATCTTGTTACAATGAGAAGCCATTGGCCTAATGAGACGGGGCGTAGCAACGAAGTTACGTTCGATCCCCCGCGTGAGCGAAGACCCAGCTCCCCTGCTGCCGCCATTACACTCGTCACTTTCGCTGGTCCCTGCTGGCAGTAACTGCATTGTTTTGACAAACTGTCGTAACTACCCGCGTGCGCGAAGGAAAGATTTGATCCTAGTGTGTTTTGTTTCTGTTGTCTAGGAGACATTTCCTTTCTCTATGTATGCAGTCGCAAAAATGTGTCTGCCGCGCTTTTGCACTAAGCGCACAAGACTCCTTCCCAGGTTTTCAACAACCACTTTAATAACGATAATGACCAATACAACAACAACAACAACAACAACAACAACCGCATTAACAACAACAAACTTTATTCGGACGAGGCTGCCGTCCTGGGGGGCTTACAACACCTTCTCGCCAGTGTGTAGTGTCGTAAACGTCCACAGTCTCATGTGAAATCTATGAAAGCAATAATTGTTCCGGTGTTAACATTACTGGCGTTGAACAGTCAAATTTAAAAAGACAAAGTAGCTATCTTTTCAAATGATTTCGCTTATTTTTGTCTCATGTTAGCAACTGTTCGCGTCTTTCTGCTCACCTAAACACGCTTTTAACTGTCAGTTGTCAGATATCTGCTACTGCTTGCTTGTATAGTTATGACAATGAATGCTTGCGATGACAAGTTTAATTTATGGTACACGGCAGAAATCATCATTGTCATCTGCAGGGCGTACACGCAAGGTGTGAGTAGGGCTCCGATTATCGATAATTCAACATGTTTCAATGAAACAACAGATGTAACAAAAAACACCTAAAGCAAAAATTACAGAAATAAATCGCAGAGATAGCGACTTTGTCCATCTTGAATGTATTGTGTTCCTATTGCTGTTATTAACGATGATGATGGTGGTGGTGGTGGTGGTGGTGGTGATGATGATGATGATGATGATGATGATGATAATGATGATGGTGGTGGTGGTGGTGGTGGTGGTGGTGGTGGTGGTGATGATGATGATGATGATAAAATAGTCCTATCAAGGATGCCTTTAAGATCTTGTCTGAAATATATCACATTGTGTCTAGCAAACGCTCTTAAGTTCTTTATGATTGCTATGGTGCCGTTTTACGTTGTCATTTCTACGTCATCGTTTCGTAGACAGCTGCATTACAAAGAAGCTCTGAAAGATTTCCGACAGCGGCTGGACCAATGAATATACTCTGCCGGAGGGAAGGCATCACTGACAAGGGAAGTGAAAATGTTTCCGTTGACCGATGGCGTGTACGCGTACTTTGTCTGGAGATGGCCATCTCCTTGCCAACATGGAGGATGTTGCCAAGGAGACCTCGCAGGTGGCAAGGAACTTCGGCCTCGCGGAGATAGACGAGGCAATGAATGGCCCGTTCAATGCAGATGAGCACAGGCGCAATCGTGGCGTTGTTCACCTGTTGCGCGTTGACAGCCTGGCGCACAATGTATTTCGTATGCGATCAAAAATAGCTGAGGGAAAGGGTCAGAGGTTTTTTACCGAGAAATTTCCGAAATCGTCGGAAAGTTGCAAACGTAGATTGCTTCTAGGCTAAAAGGGGACTCGGTTGCTTCGCGGGACAGAAACAGACGGATAGAGATAATCTTATCTGCCAAATAGTCATCTGCGATTGGACGTAGCATGGATGTTCTATTTTTTACATCCATGGACGTAGACTATACGAGTTTAAGAGACTTCCATCGGCGTATTTACTGTTCCGGTATTGCTCGGTCCGACAAACTCTTCAGTACACAGGGCCCATTCTGCATACGGTGAAAATAGTCTCGTTCGGGACGAAGCTACTTCTAAGAAATGCCCCGACATATTTCTTATTTAAAAAACAAAACAAAATGAGCACATGTTTGTGACCGGTGTGCACACGTACAAAACCGTTCAAATGCTGAAAACCAGGGTCGAATGCGCCTTGCGAACAGATATTCGAAATCTCAAACTCATAAAAAGGGTTTTTTTTTATTGTGCCATTTATGGGGGCTCATTTTGAAGCTCATGGAATAATTTAAGTTTTTACCGGCTTATTGTGAAAATCGAAAAATTAAACTTTCCCCATATTGTTAACACAGGGATCATGATGGCAACCATGTTGAATTTCAAATATACATTAAAGATGGGTAATTTGCTTTCATAGTTACACTGCCTAAATTTGTACCTGTGACCCCTGATATGTACTGATGATTTTGAAAGAGAATAGTTGAAAGTTCCCCTCAGGAAAGTCTGAGCAAAAGTTTAAGACTTTTCAATGTCGAGGCGCGAAGTACCTTAATACACAGACAAATAGAAACAGACTGGCAACGGGTATTGTTTAAGGCATGAAGCTGTTACGTAAGTCATGATCCATGTTCGCCTCGCCTCAGGTAGCTCTCGCCTCGCTTTTCCGAAGAGTGCCGACCATGCACCCTTCGGTAGTTTCCGGATTTTCGCCAATTTTTAAGCGAAAGTATGTTCGGCAAAGTTTGTGTTATTGTTGTCATGTGGTGCTGAGTGGAATCGGCATGCTGGCGAAAATGGGAAAGTTTTGAGCTTCGGGAAAGTGAGTTTTACCATCTTAAAATCCCTCCACTTTTTATGAATATATAATGAGTGTGTTTCAACCAAATTTGAAAATCTTCTATCGATACTGTCTGGTTTTACTCAATGGTTTACGGTCAGTCATATCGTCTATTAAAAGTTGGTCATTGAAGGACGTGTTTATGAAACTGCGGGCGTGTTATGTTTTGATTGGCGTGAAGCAGTGTTTCTGCCCTGAGAGCTCACAAAGTAAGTATGGTTGCTACGCGACTGGCAGCACGATGCCATCTCGTCGTACTTTTTGCATAATCTCGTGCAATTATCAACCACGAACAAAGGTCTCAAAAAAATCTAACACCTGTGAAGCTCATTTTAATATGAAAAGGCCATAGTCTACCGAGACGACCATGGAACAAAAGCCATGCCGCGTTGCTAGTCTGTTTCTTCTATTTGTTTGTGCTTAATAAAAACAGTAGCGACGAGAGTATCTCCGCTGCAACAAAAATCACAAGGGTTGGCGCCTAAACTTTCCTCCTAGGGACGGATCATTAGATCTTGGGAGGTGGGTTGGTCACAATAAGATCGTGAATATCTTTTTACAATTGTAAATTTTTGAATTTTTTTCCAAGTGAGTCATGATGTGCTAATTTTTTTAAAGTAAATCGTCAGATTTATCATTTTTTGCGTTCTGATTTTATTTGTTATTTTGCAAACTAGTATGAAGAGTTTTTCCCTAATTTTTCGCTTTGATTTTTTTTTTCTGTTTTTGACCACCCCTCTCCCAAGATCTAATGATACAGCCCTTAGGAATGTTGCCGCATTCCAGTACGGCCACATTGACACCATGTTTTTACACTTTTAAAAAGTCTCAAAAACCAAGAAAGTTGCTGCCGTTGACGTCAGAGAGTCTGTGACTTACTACATATGTAAGTTTGATAAGGTATCTGTATGTATCTTGATATGATAAGCTTTGCAACCTGTTCACACACCTGCCGATCAATTTAACGCCTCCTCAATTTTCAATTTGATTTTTTCGCCAGGCACTTGGCTCAGTCAAACATAGAACTCCTTCCACGCTTGAGCGGTATGGTTTCTGGTAAAGTACACAAGTTGCTAAAATCCTACTTAAGTGACCTCAAACAGAGAGCTTCCGCTTACACGTATTTTTCTGAGGTGGGTGCAGTATCTTATGATCCCCTTTCGTGGAGTCTCAAACAATTAGTGGCAGTTGTCTGAGGTTCTGTGTATGCATGTACACAAACGATCGCCCGCACACCTCCTTGTACGATTCTCGGCCTCTTTTATACGCTGATGATGCCAAAGTCTTTAAGGCCATACACAACATAACAAATTGTTTAAAACTTCAAGATGGAAAATAGAATGGCAATCTCAAAGTTATCATTATATCTAAATTCAAATTTGCCGCATCTCAATGAAGGTGAGCGTGTATTTATGGGCAAAAATGTAATATTCCATATTCATAAAAACGGAATGGTGAAAGTCTTCCTTACAGGTTTATCTAAACAAACCATGAACTAGGCTTAGCCAAGATTTTTGATACCTGAGTGTCTATATAGGCGCTTTCTGTGAATGAATGTATCGACATAAGTCTAACAGACGAAAGATGGAAACTTGATGTTTTATTCTTAATTTTGTTATGTGGCGTTTCATTAATTGTTAACAATGAAAATACAAGAAGGGGCGTAGTAAAATATAGGAATAAAAGCTTCAGCGACCAAAATGATAAATTGATGGAGGAGTATACTGATATGAAATAAAAACTTTGGATTTTTTGGGGAAAAACATGAGCGTGTCTCACTCATTCAAAGTCCAGGACAATCGTTTAATTTTGGAACGCGAACAATTTTCAAGTCGGCGTCCTGATCACGCACCCCTTAAATATACAAGGCAGTTCTGGCGGCCGTTTTGAATTTATAATAAAGATAAATTTGAGACAAATCACGTCCGTCTTTATTTATTTTTATTTATTAATCTATTGGTTTTTTTGTCGTCGGAGATTTCAGGTTGGCCAGCACTCATAAATACGGGACGACGCGTTTGAAGAGGAGATAAAACAATAAATCGATAGTGCAGTGTACGGAAAGAACGCCTGAATTAAATTGGACCAGATATTCCTGACAGCGTTCATGCGACGCTGGTCCAGATGAGGGTTTATTTCACGATGAAGTGCAAACTTAGCCTAACCCTCACCCAGATAGTATTAACCTAGTGTTTTACAGTCTAGCTGAATAAGGCTTCAAATTTATTTATTTATTTATTTTTAATACGCCGGCTATATTGACGTTGTTTGACTTGGCTATGTAGATCTCCTAGTCTTTATTCGTAGGCAAAGTGAGGGGTTAGGGTCCGTTAATGACATTGGATTACATAAGCCGCGCGCGGGAAAATCTCTATCACCTTTAACTTTTGTCGCATTTTCTGTCATTTTTGCTCTGTCTGTACAATAGAGTTCCTTATCCCACTCCGAAGATCGCGTGAAAACATGTCGTCAACTTGTGAACACACCTTGTTTGTCAGTAATGTCAAATTTTATCTTACGAACTAATTTTTGCCCGGACCACAATAATTTGCCAATCACCATATTTTCATATTGTACACTGTGCTTTGTTAAGGGGTGGCCAATACTTTCTTTTTCGACATACCTCTGGGAAAGGACTCTTAAATTGTACTTGTATTACAGAACAGATGTTGTGACAATGTTATCAAAGGTTACAGCTATTATTGCCCCGTTAATGGTTTCTTTCAAGAGCGATCGAATGTTGAAGAAGATGTAAGGAGACTGTCGTATGACCATGAATCTTTTTGGTTTTTACTTCGGTTGAAAATGCATAGCAACGGGGGACTTTGTCCCTTTTCAATTTTGCTGAGACTCTGTGTAATATTTCCGGTGACAGATTTTAATCATTTTCATCAAGAAATGTCGTTTGTGTGGATGAATAAATGCACAGCAGATTTGAAAGAACGCGAGCCCACATCTTTAGACAGATTGGCGCGCAAATTCAATACGGGTTCTTCGTCACTGAACCAACTAGCCAGCAGGTGAACGAATCGCCACTTGTTCTAGAATTTTCAGCATGGTGGAAACCAATCAAACGCATCACATCGAGCAGGCAAAGTCCAAATTGAGCTAATTTACCCGAGAAAATGCATGGAAGAATTCGAATCCATAGCCCGCAGCCCTATTCGGATGACAGGTGCCCAATCGTGATGTGGATATTCGGCTACTTGTTCCACATGGAGGGGTTTTTCGCTCGTTTCTCAAGGGTTTTGATGTCGGCGTGTTTTCAGGTTGACCGGCGCGTTCCGTGTCCCACACAAAGCATCTGCCACATTTCCAATAGATAAATCTGTATCATCAAGTTCTTTTCTTCTTCAGAAATTCTGCCGTCACTATGGTTACGAGGGAGCTCGCCACATCACGAAGTCGTCTGTCTCCCCTTTCTCCGACATTTGGCAGACATCAAAGGTTGGCCAAGGATTCAAGCTTGAGGAAGAATCCAGTCGTCGGAATCTTACAGTGCAGATTCCTCCTCAGAGACACGCTTAATGAATTTACGGCAACTCTCCCCCCCCCCCCCTCCCAATGCTACGAGTGTTGACAGGACAATGCAATAAAATTACATTTTCAGTTGGATGTACACAAGTCGCGGCATCAATGAAATATCCAGTCACATGACCTTTGGCCACTTTTTCATGTACGTTTCTAAATGTTACTTCTGTACTTTCTCCATTCCTCCCACCTTCACCGCACTCATCAGAGTCAATATTTGCGGTCCGTCACACGGCCTCTTTGTTATTTGCTCATCTTAAAGGATCTTAACTGTATTTGTCTGTCTCCTCTGTGTCTGTCTGTCTGTCTGTCTGTCTGTCGTCTATCTGTCAGTGCGAAAATCACGTCAAATATTGCTGTAACGATAGAGAGTAGGGACTTCCGCTCCACTCTCTGTGCCGTGACTGTAAAAAATATGAAATAAAATACTTTGCACGCAAAACGAGCCCAGCTCGTTTTTTTTTTTCCGTGATACCCCACAGGTCATAATATCCGTTGTCATGGAGACAGAGGCACTTACCCCCTGCTTGGCCTTAGCTATTGTCCTCTGTGCGATACACTTGACACAATGTACCTTGAAGTGGTCAGAGTCAACACGAGGGAATATTTTCCATGACGTAAGCTTTAGTCGCAGATGCCAGGTCTGGCACGGACGTCGGCCCATATGTCCTGGAGCACATCTCGATGTTTACCGTACTTGGAGTTGAGTCGCGAACTCAAGGCCGAGAATTCGTTTGCTCCATTCATGACTTAATTTGGTGTACTCATCTAGATCGTACACATTTTTGACGTGCTTTCTCAAACTTGCAAAAGACGCTGCGATTATGAAAGCAAAGTGACCCAGCATGTCATAAGATCAAATCGAACCCATACGTCTAGGACTTTTCTTTTTTGTCTTTAAATACATGTAGTTTTGCTTGAAATCGATTTGCTCTCATTCTAAGAGCCTTCCAATTTTCTGTCGTGATGGCGGAAATCCGGATGCTGTTATAGTCCAGTCATTCAAAGCTAACGGCGTTGCAACTGTAGACACCGCGCACGCGTATGTTGTATACATGTATAGTTAGAAGCTCGTGCCCCGCAGGCAATAAGGCAATATTTTAGCTTCATTTGAATTATTTTTCTTCGGAGAACTTATCCACCTTGATTCCGCGAATGTTTGATATTTCGCCGCACGGCCTCGCTCCCCAATGCGAAACAAGTAGTTTCTCGTGAAATCTTTGGAGAGACGTATATTCGGCACTGAGTGTTACGGCGGTCATTGCGCATGGCAGGTTGTACAAACTATATAATGTTCGATTATTTGACTTTTGCTGCGTTTCATCCTCTTTGTTTTGTATACACGTGGTCACATAGGTACGACACTGTCACGCAATGACAATGTGTAGATTTGAACCTGAAACGTCTGGTCAGCGGTATTAAGTGTCTGCCCGCGCGCGGAATAAGTAGCATGGTGTTTTGTCGACAAATATGTATCAAAATCGTCTCGAACAATTTGCAGATGAGAAAAAGAAGGAAAACGAACAAAATAGCGATAAGGTTTAATTGTCTCCCCCTTAAATCATCTACGGATGACTCCCCTCAACCCCCCCCCCCTCCCCAACAGAAGAACAATCTTCAAAAAAATGGCGGAGTTAATGAGGTTGTTATTATTTCCACGACAATGCTTACTGAGACAAATGCGACAGTTGATTTTGTTTTTCCAACGCTTCTAAACCCTGGGCGAACAGTTCTACTGACGCGATGGCGAGGTCAACGTCACGTTCAACTTCGAGGGGGTCACATATTGACGTTCATTCGCGTTCTGCTCGGAGGGCAGACAGTAAAATGAAGCGAGAGAGGGTTTAGCTGTTGTCCATATTCGAACTTCAATGCGTGCGCTCGCCGGCACGCAGAGCGAACAATAGGAGCGACTTCACTTGAGAGCGTCAGCGAGAGAATCGTCGATGCATCGCTTGTTTCACCGAGCTATAAAAACGTTGTTCTGAGTAATCTTCGTCAAAAAGGGAAGACAATTCCCCCGGGTGCTGCGCCGTGGAATTCAAGTCACCGTGCGACGGCTTTGTCCGTGTTGTCTCCCCCTTCCGGGCGTGGGAGAAAACCGAGCGAAATGCATGCAACATTCAAAGGCAGCTTTGTGTTGAAAAGAGCGCGAAGAAGCGAATTACTACTGGTGAAGTTGCTGTGATTGAAATCCAATAAAAGTCCATCACATACATTTCCATTGCTATTGAGGTTTGAGGGGAAACGAAGCAACGAGTTGATACCAAATCACCCAGTAATCACTGTATCGTCTAAGATATGTCATTTACATGGAATAATGGTCAAATATTAAATAATTAAATTTTGATAAGTAAATTATACTATTATACCCCATTATACCCTGATTTAGGACGCACCATTAAGTTCATTTACATTCGCAGTTTCTTTTTATTTCCCCGGCTTCTCTAATTTCTTTATCCGATACTTTATTCAGGATTTTTATCAATCGAATCACCTGCGGCGATCGTCCGCCTAGCCGCCCTAATTATTTCGCAAATTTCAGATTCGCTCTCTCTCTAGGACATCCATCCGTATGCCCCGGTCTACTCGTTAGGCGCGAAAATCGCATTGCCTGCAGAATTGGCGTTGTTTTGTTCCGCGCGTTTAAATAAATTTCGCCCGTGACGTCAGCGTTTGTGTACTTCTGCGCGGGAGAGTTTTCTAACCTGCTGTACAAGTTGTAAAATCATCACGCGCCAAATATAAAGTTTATCGGCCTGCACAAGCGCGTTTACTACTGCGTGATAGTTTACTGGTGTTTTGTTTGTACTATGGTGTGTGGGGGGGGGGGGGGGTGTTCCACGAGTCCACTCAGTCGCGGAAAATACAAGGCTTTTTTCAGTACGGTATCTTGCCGACTTGAGTGAGCTTCTATGACGTGCACGACTTAAGTTATTAGCCGTGCCTATTAGTAAATTATACCCTTAAAAAAGGCATGTTACTCTTTCAACGCTTTAAGTGTGCGTCCCTGATGGAAATTGACCGGGTCGCAAAAATTACGGATCCGTTAGAAAGCCCTGTTGGCATGACAATCATATGATTATGAAAACGATAAAATATGGATAGGTCTCCGCTGATATAATTTCCACATTAGTTTCCAATAAATCCTATGTAAATTGGGCAGGAATGGAAAGTCAACATGTATACGGGGGGGTTAGAAGGTGCCGCGAGTTAAGTGCTAAAACCGAGACTTTCGATTTGTATTTGAATAACTTGTCAATCGCGAGCGCACATGTCTTTTTACCGGACTTGTCATCATTTTCTTCTCATTATTATCATTTTCTCTGCCTTTGAGTGGATTGACTCTGACGACGCCTGTTACTATAGTGAATGCGAGAGTGTAATTTCGATAATGGCGGCCGGCCATTAAGCTCATTCAGTGGCCCTGTAAACTCCTCTTGCACATTCGCCCTGACAAACACGCCAATTTAACTGGGAAACCTGTTAGCCATGGAGAGAGGAGAAAATTGCCCGATCGATAGTCGAATACGGTTTTCGGGTCAAAACTTTCACCCTGTTATTCTGTGTCTGATATCGCGGTGACAATTTTACTCTCAGAGTACGCTCTTCAGTGGTACGCGAACTTCAGTCAGGTTTTTTAATTCTCTTGTTGCTGCCACTTCGGTTGGATGGAATCATTTTATGAAACAGTGTGTCTTCGGCTCCTGTCAACCTAGTCACTTCCCTCTTTGCCCGCTTTTCTTCCTCTTCTGAGGAATGCACTCGCCAATATTCGTGATAGTCATATCACCAGACTTGTGATGTCTTCCCCTGAGAGTCGAGTGCTCTTTTCAGAAGTGCATAGGCGTATAGTACAGGGTGTATGTATGTATGTATGTATGTATGTATGTATGTATGTATGTATGTATGTATGTATGTATGTATGTATGTATGTATGTATGTATGTATGTATACATGCAGTATGTATGTATGTATGTATGTATGTGTATGTATGTATGTAGCTGTGTATGTGTGTATGTATGTATGTATCTATGTATGTATCTATGTATGTATCTATCTATATATCTATCTGTCTATCTGTCTGTCTGTCTGTCTGTCTGTCTGTCTGTCTGTCTGTCTATATGTATCTGTGTATGGATGTATGTGCATTTCTGTCAGAGTATGCATTTTGGTGTATCGTTCCGTCTCTGTCAGTGTCATTCCATCACTTCCATCATTCCATCAATTCATCTCTCTCTCTCTCTCTTTCTCTCTCTCTCTCTCTCTCTCTCTCTCTCTCTCTCTCTCTCTCTCTCTCTCTCTCTCTCTCTCTCTCTCTCTCTCTCTCTCTCTCTCTCTCTCTCTCTCTCCTCTCTCTCTCTCTCTCGTTTCTGTTTGTTCCCTGTTATGCCTTTTATGCGCCCTCTATGTCTTGAATTCCCTGGCCCGAGCTTTCATCTCGTTAAATTATCCTTCTCCCTCTATTCCGGTAAAGTTCATTGGTCTACGGCATCGTTTTCGTCGCCTCTATCAATAATACACCACGAAGGACCGTAGATACACCAATGAAGGATTAGGGTTAGACTTAAATGCCCGATACATGACATCTATTGCGATGTCTTGTGGCCGATCCCGTGATGACTGAAAGACATGCTTTCACACTCTATGTCATGACGATACACGCACATTGAGGGATCGCAAAGCCAGGTACCTGACCCATAGAGAGTCTGCACATACGGATAAAAGAAGACAGTTTTTCGCATGCTACATACATACATACATACATACATACATACATACATACATACATACATACATACATACATACATACATACATACATACATACAAGTGGCTCAGTATGTGCCAGTCTGTGGATTTTCCTTTTGTTTTGATTCATTTTTAGGACGACACTTACAACCTATTAAAGAACGATAGCATTTCATCTATATCGCTGGGAAGTCCACGGTTAATGAAAAACCTCCGCGTTTTCATGCTTGCCCATTCCGTCACGGTAACTTCCAAAGTTAAGGTCAACATGCAGGCCACACAATCTTCACATTAGTACTCTAAGTGAGCGAAACAAATTAACTCATGTTGTCTTGGAAAAGCGCAAGCCTTTTTAATTGACTTTTCTCAGAGCTACCTTGAACACGGATTTTGTGTATAGTTACTGCACTGTACTCTGGATGAAGGCAATAAACTGGTTACTTGGCACTTGTTTCTTCCCTACCTGTCCTCCGACAAACAAGAGATTCAACCTGCCGTCGTGAACGCAATTTTGCTATCCGTTGAAGATCCGCCCAAAACAGCGGCAACACTGAGATGCGCTCTCTCGTCGCCATTCAAAAAAATGACCTGTAACAACTTCTCAAGCCAGAAGGGTTTTCCATTTTCGCTTCCTACAATATAATTAGTTGATTACTTTCTGTTTCGCCGTAATCAGTTAATACTATATAGCGACTCCGGCGTCGCTGTATAGAAGCTGCCTAGCAAATCCATATTGTCGTGATTAGCTCTCTGTTCACCCATTTTGTTCGTCGCTGATTTCATTAGGTAAAAAAAAAATCCACAAAAAAGTGATTTGCTAAATGAATTTTGCAATGCATTTTTCCATCTAACTCATTGATGGACAGCGTATAATAGCCCCTACGGCCGTCGGAATCCCTATCTATTTGCCTTGTAAAACGTGCTCATATATCCATTTACAGATTGGAATATTTTAACCCGGTCCGGGTTCTTAGAGTGAGGTCGCTGCCGTGACCGCGCTGGCGCACAGTGCATTAGCGCAGTTCGCACGCCTCTAATACTCTCCACAGGCCCCTCCCACCCAATTTCCGTCGCCAGGGCAACAGTGGCTCTCATCCATCCATTCGAGACGGTTGTCGGGGATGCAGTTTTAGCACATCACACGTGTTACTTCAGATTTACCCACACTGGTGAGATTTTCATATTTTTTATAGATTCTTGCGAGCGAGTTCAGGTTAACACAGGCTCCCTTATCTATTGCGGTTCCTTTTTTTTTTGTTTTGCATGCACCTGCCGTCTATATATGCAACGCTCTTACACACAAGGGACGTCCATATTGGCTGTGATATCGCTTCAGCATGACGCCTATCAAAGCGTTCATCCTCATCTCCCGGGAACGCACACACCCCGTCCTCAAAAGAAACAGAGAAATCCTCGAAGCAAAGAAAAAAACAGAAATGTTTGAAGGGATGAAATAAAATATATTGCAGTTAGTGGGTCGATGATATTCCTTGGTGCGGCCAATTTTTCATCGTGTATACTTTTTTTGAAATGCGTCTCCTTTTTCAATTTAGGCGCTTAAAGCAGGTCTTTCGCACTTAGGAATTGCCGACACGATTCCCGTGTGTCACATCGGTGAATTCCGTGCGCTTTGAAATATAAAACCGAGACTTTTGTCAAATATCTTCTCTTTTGTTCGTCTTGATATCAATTTGGCGGCTGATATGGTGGGAAAAAGGATCCATAGATTGGACAAGAATAGTGATTAGAGAGTCGGATTTGCTACGGCAGGGTTCAAAGTGACGTAATTCGTCTGGTGGTTGCGAAGAATAAAGCGTTGATTTCAGGCGCGATTTCAGTCTCGTTTGGCTGACTAATTTTTAGGCACACCTGCGTGTTCAACAAATAATTAGTAAAGAGTCGGTTCATTCGATCAGCGGCAGTGATGAATAAATAGGTATTCTTGTCAATGTAGGAGAATTTTCTAATCGCGCAATTATCGCCATAAATTTGTATGTAATAGGCGTGTATCTTCTCAAGAAACAAAGTCGCTGTATTCGCACATGCATTTTCCAGACCAACTCTAAAGTCAGCTTTCCCCCGTCAAAAATAGTCAACGGGAGCACAAGTGAATTCGTGGCGTTGAGAATCTCGGTTCGAATACCCCCCCCCCCCCCCCCCCCCGAATGGAAATACCCACTAATTCGCTGTGACGGAATGTCAATTCATTGATTTCACGGTGTCATCCCTTGAAGATGAGAAAATTGATAAAAAATGCAATGACGATAGCTGAGCGTTGCCTAAAACCATGTTGGATAATAGATGTCATAGGGGTGAACTGGAACGCGGGCAACTCGATCGCCTATAATTTTATTTATTTTCAATGAACGTTAAATATTTCATTAATTTATCCAGCAAAAGTGTACAAGTGTTGATGAAGGTAGGGCCAACACTCCGTGGATCTCACCATGTTGCACCCTGGTCGGCAAAAAGTAGTCTGGGGACTAGAAAATTGCTCAAATGGCCACCGGGGTCGAACGTGATTTGAACGAGAGGACGGTACGTGATTTCGAGTCGGGAAGAACAGAAAATCATTGTCGTCGACCTTTCGGGTGCCCTCACTTGTGTGTTTTTTTTGTGTTTATACCCGCAAGCATTGTAATGTCTTTCCTCGTGTCATTCCCATATCTTGTCAATAGTCCATCTCTTCTTCAGTCGACGTTTTTTTTATTGCAAGTCAACTAAGGCCGACCATGGTTTGCAGTCATGCTGGTCGTTTCTTCAAAGTTATACCAAGGAAATGTCCGCTTCAATGCGTCAGTTCTATCTAAGAAGACAATGAGTTTTACTGCATGGTATTATGCGTTCTTTTTCTACCCGTCTAACCGTTTGTGAAAAGAATCCTTTCTTTTAAATCTCTAATTCATCATTTCATATATATATATATATATATATATATATATATATATATATATATATATAATATATATTATATATATATAAAACTAGAAACCGAGCCCAAAAAAATTGCAGTGTAGAGACACTCAGATGTAGTTGTGTTCTTTCTCATTAGTTTCGACTCTCTCTCTCTCTCTCTCTCTCTCTCTCTCTCTCTCTCTCTCTCCTCTATCTCTCTATCTCTCTCTCTTATCTATTTATATATATATATATACACACACACATATATATATATTATATATCCAATAAAATGAGAATACGTCAAACATGTTTTGTACATATTACTCGAGCTTTACGCATTCATGCTATCGTCACATAGATAGAATGAATGAATGAATACACACACACACACACACACATATATATATATATATATACATATATATATATATATGTATATATATATATATATATATACGTTAATTATGAAGACGTCTGGATTCACTGACCTTTAAATAACAGCAATTTTTATCTTTTTTAAGCTTCTATATTATAAACCCTTGCGTATTTGCAACGAGCACTCGTCTTCTGCAGAAGACGCAATAGATAAAACCATATAATACATTTTCCTTTTGAGAACTAAAAGAACGCAGCTATTTTATACACTACGACAGTGAAATATACTGTGTAACTTTTTACTGTATCAATTCTCGAGTCTTTGTTTGCCATTTGAAGACGTCTGGATTCAATGACATTTAAATGTTATGAGCGACCCCGTATCAGGTTCATTCCGTGGCTGTTACCATAGAAACACGAAGGTGTTTTTCTCACTTAAATATGGAATAATTCGTTCGGTAATTTAAATGCATATCCTTGCCGTCATAGGTTATATAATTAACGATCATATGTGCGATTAACATTACTGGCAAAAATGCCTTTTTGGGCAATTTTCTGCATAACATTATGAAGTAAGGAAATACAACAGAGGGTTAAAATCCTCCAAATACATGACACCGGGAAACCACCTGCAAGGTTTGAAAAGCACAAGATTTCAATGTGTTGCTGGAGTGGCCGTCTGTCAAGGTGCAGACGACAGGACTCCCCATACAGAGACGAAATGACATATTCGAGGGCTACACACGACATCAAACTCGCCGGTAATTCAGATCCAAGATCGACGTTGAAGGAGCCATAAATGTTTCCCGTTCGATTGTCATCTGTCGCAGCCATCTAAACCTGTTATTTAATAAGAGAAAATCCTTCACTTCACCGGAAATGTTAGAGCAAATGAACTATAAATGTGTGTTTGATGAGCATATTCTCGTGATTGTCGCGCGCCATTTAACAACGCGCGATCGTCGAGGAAATATTAATAACAAAAACACTATCGTTCGGGAAAGTTTTGGCGCGTGCAAAAGGGGCTCGTTCGGAGAGTAGAGATTTTGAAGCAAGATAATCCGAATCGAGTCACTGTTTAATTTTGTTGTACGAGGAGAGTGTCAGCTCGTCTTAACTTCCTCACGCAGAGGCGTTGCCTATTCACTTCAGATAGAGGAGAAACACTAGCACTCACAGAGATACACACACACAGGAAAAGAAATTTCAAAGCGAACTGCGATTGAGAGGGAAAAATTGCATGGTTGAAACCCTCCCGCTTTGAACATTCTAAGAGATATCTATGGCTCTCTCCGCTTGGTTTCCTGTCCGCACCATTAAGTGGACTCGAATTGGCTTCTTTAGCCTTGTTAGCAGCCCAGTAACTTTTTAACAAGTGCGTTTGATACGGACACGCACCATGATGCTTTGAGTGCAGGCCTAGCGGGAGTGCTTTCAGCGTGGCAAGTACACCAAGTACCCGAATCAGCGGGCTGTGATAAAGAATCAGCTTAGCTGTGTAAATACCGACCAATTATTATATCCATCTTGTAGCTTGATATAATTGTCATGCCAGGGGTCAGAGGTCAAACTCATTTTATGCGCCGTTTCTTCAGTTCTGTGCACGTACGTGGATGGCAATTATTGTGCTGTACAAGCCACTGCGATGAAAACGGCGGTTAGCTCGTCGTTAAAATCGTGACTTAAGGACTGCGATAGTGTCTTTAAAAAACCGCAAATAAGACTATTTTGTCATTAACTTGGCTTTGAAATTAGCCACTAGAAACCTTGCAAGGCAACCCACAGAAAAGCCATTGTGGGCCGCACGTTCGCATCGCCGAGTCAAAGGGACGGCGCCAAGGACAAAAACAATGACCGTTTCCACATTTCCATGTACTCTTGACTTCTAACCATTTCCGTGTTTTGTGACGACTAATGGCGATACAGATGACAGCTTTTGTTCGCCTGATTGGGTTTTTGATGGCAAAAGTATCTGAAAACTCGTTATCGTGTTATTTACACTCCGAGTTGTTAACCTCTTGTACAAAAAACCGCATGCCTGTCTAGCTTCTGCAAACTGTAGGTCACTTCTTTAAAAAAAAACACACGCCCATTTCGATTTTCCTATATTTTTGGTGAATTTTTAATTCGGTAAAGTGCAACAGGTTTATTTTTATTACTGTTCTCGTAAATTCCTATTTCTGCCGAGACAGGGGCGACTAACTATAAGTTAATGTATATTGGAGGGGCAATAGAAGTAACATTTTCTAACGATCTATATACTTTTTCTTGGTCTTCTACGTAAAGTACACTGAACTTTGACCTCGAATGTACAACACCTTGTTTACATCATGCAAGATCATTGCTGACATATACATTCTGGTCTTGTTTGACAGTTGTTAACGATGACATTGGATAATGTTTCACAAGTTCAACAGCCGACATCTCGACATAACGTAGGAAGCAAAAGAAGAAACGGTTTATTACGGACGGAACTGAAATGATCAAGAATGCATCAAAAGTTCTAACAATGGCGCTTTAAGATGAAGAATAATCTGTCGGCGGTGACGAGGGGCGACTTACAACGGGAGAAGAACTGTGCCGTTCACCTGATAACAATCGTAAAATTTGTATCCTTGTTTTTCTAGCAGAACTTGACAGTTGTACGACTTATTAGTCGGAATCACGGTTGCGCAGTTGTGAGTCAGCACCACATCTAGCCGGGAGGAAAATTCATAGTCGACCCGAGTAGTCGTAAATTCTCATTACGCATTTTGTCGCCGTGCTACGTGATTTTTGACAGGTTTTTCCGAGTCCAGAAATGTGCTCAAGACTGGGTGGGAGTTTTTTTTTGAACGGGTTTCGGTTTGCACGAAATACGACGATAACCAAGCGAGAATTCTTTGAAAATGTGCGCAAATCGCGGTCCGCATACAACAAAACACGTCCTCGAGAAAGCGAACGTGCTTCAGAACCTTATTGAGAACTTTCGACTGCGCTGGCCTTCTGCAACGAAGCAGCTCGTTGTTTCCTTCAAAACACCTTGAGTTTCAACCTCGTCCTAATTTTCATGCGATGATTTCCTTAACATTTTGTTTTTTCTTCCACAGACAAGGAAACAAAGAAAAATGCATGTTTTAATTAGGAAATTCTAGAGACCGAAGCCGTGTTGTAGAGGACGTGGTAAATACTGGAATAAATATAACTAACGCGCTTGGGCTGTTTCAGACTGACGATAACGATGCGGACATGTAATTAACCGTTCTCAATGACGCCGTTTTCCAGACAGTCAACCACTTCTATCCATCTCCCTGGACAGAAGAAACAATTTGTAGCTTTAATAATATTTCCCGGCGATACATGTGTGCTGAGACGACTCAGAGCCGGCAGTATACATGATAAATTTTGGGTCTCCCCTCCAAAAATTATTTTTTTGACCTTTGAGGTCAGAGGTGGCACAATATGATGGTAAATCTTATCACTTCTGTTATTATTGTATGGTAATTGGGGAAAAGTGACTTTGATGGGCTGAGCAATTAACATCTCATTGACAGCGCAGAGCTATGTTTTTTTTCCTTACAATTCAATTTACCGTGAAACTGGTTCAGCACGCCTGCTTGACAATCTAAATGCTATTCAGACAGTCGTGCCGGGGTCGTCATAGAAGCAATCGGCGGGGTTAACTACCTGCTCTAGCCTACCTCTTCATCTAAATGCAAAAGTAAACTTACTTGCCCCATTTACACAGGGGTGCGGGGAGTCCACTCGCTGACGAGTGAGTTTTGCGATCGCGGCATCGTGGACTTCATCCGCATGTGCCGAAACAGGTTGTCATTGCCCTTGGCCTTGAGACGGCAGAGAGAGAGAAGAGAGAGAGAGAGAGAGAGAGAGAGAGAGAGAGAGAGAGAGAGAGAGAGAGAGAGAGAGAGAGAGAGAGAGAGAGAGTCATAAAGGGGAACACATAGGCACAGAGACAGGCAGAGACAAAATTATGGATGTAGGGATGAGCAGAGAAACCAGAACTGACGAGTGGGAAAATGATACATGAACAAAGTACAGGCTAGCAGACAGGTAAACTCACCGACAGCCACAGCTGGGACTTTGACAGACAGATGGGGAAGGA
>NC_091940.1:26482369-26587203 GCF_041260155.1 Ptychodera flava
TGGTTATCGTTACCTGAGTTCATTTTAAAAAGTACATAGGCATCTTTTTCATCCGAATTAGTATATACGTTGTATGCCAGTAACGTTTTTTCTCCGCTCTCGTGTCGAGTACGCAAGTTGATCGTAATCGATATTCAATCCAGAGAGAACGCTGATTGTCTACTTAGCCGAGAGAGTTTCATCACCTTAAATGACACGCGTACGGGGCAAGTTGCCTCAGCGAACTGCAAAATTTGAAGATTGTGCACCTATTCTCGCTGCGTGCTCAGACGGGCTTTTACATCCCAGATAAGCCCGATAATTCTCCCTGCTGTTTCAGTAAAAAAGGCGCAGAGGAAAACGTCAGCTGTTGGGAACAAGGAGGGGACGCAATCACTATGTGACAGACATTATATGTGTATCGTAAGAGGTCGTCTGCAGTTTATTTAGTGGAAGAAGTAAATTTGATGTAGTGACGTGACGTTTTGATTCATTGTTTTCGACAGCCGTATCATCAGTTACACCTCTTTCAGCCTTTCACGAGATTCCAAATTATGATTGAAACATGATACCCTTCACGTAATCTCTCTCTCTCTCTCTCTCTCTCTCTCTCTCTCTCTCTCTCTCTCTCTCTATCTCTCTCTCTCTCTCTCTCTCTCTCTCTCTCTCTCTCTCTCTCTCTCATATTGTCGCTCTATCTGCCTCTTTGTCTTTGCGTCTATCTGTCTGTATCTGTCTGCCAGTCTCTGTATTTCTGTCTCTGTCTCCGTTTGTCTGTCTGTCTCTTCCCCCGCGCCTCCACAGCGTCCGATTCAGTAAAACCCCATTCGTGCACCATAATGCAGATACGACTGCTGTACAAATGCAATACTTCGTGTTGACATTTAACAGGAAACGAAGGCGGAAAAGATACTCTTACTGGCCCGCTATCAGAATAACATTCGCCAGGAAAGAAATGCCCTGAATTACAATACCAGGAACGGAACTGGAATAAGAAAGTCGGTTCCATCGGAAGTGTAAATTGTGGTTTTCTTCAAAGTTAAACGGGTAATAGCTCTAATTATTGATTATATTTTCATTATTTTTTAGACAAAATAAGACATTGATTTCTCCCCTAATTATGCCATACAAAGTATTATAAGCATTGTTGTTGTTGTTGTTGTTGTTGTTGTTGTTGTTGTTGACAAATCAATTCTAATCGTGGGAGATTGCACACATATTGGCTGTGGTGCCAAGTTGGACACTTAGCATTGCGACAAAATTTTGTGAGTAGAAGAAGATGTATATATTACACAGCAAAGCAAAACTTATGGAGAAGACGTCAACAGTTATGGCTGACGAGGTTGAAGTCGCCCAGCTTGGTAGCGCTTGTTTTATTTTGTTTTTATTTTTATTTTTATCGAGAGGACATTTTGTTTTATTTTCTTGTCTCCTCTCTTTTTTTTCAAATACTGACTTGGAAGGGTTTCGATCTCCGATGCTCATTCATGGCGGCAATCAGCCAGTGACATGTGCAGCATGCCAATGCAGGGTCTGCCAATAATTGAGGAAATGTAATAGAAGGTAGCGGATTTGTTCAGCAACGGTGAGCCCTGAATAAAAAGTAACCAAGACTCCTAGCTCTTCGTCGTGAAATGATTGTCGGAAGATTTACAACCGCAGGAAAAAAAAAACCGGAGACCTTGATTTATTCGCGCTAATAATGAGAAATCAAATACATCTTAATAGAAATTAAATTAGCGAAGTATCAGTGATCCCATGGTACGTTCGGGAATAGAGGAACTCATTTAATAACGCCACCGTGCAACATTAACGCTATTATATCGCCCCGCCAAAGACGGTGTTAGTTTATGTCGGCGACTGGGCAAGACTATCGTCAAACTCAGCGGTGCTGAATATTTCATAATTTTCCCCCGGTGTTTGTCTAAACCCGGCATATTTGTACAAGTAGACAAACAGCTATTGGAATCTCAAGGCGTTTAGTTTTGGCACAGGACGCTGATAAATGGTCTCTTATATCCTCTTTGATTTAGACGGATCGATGTAGGTCATATCGTGATCGTCCAATATTTTGTTTATTTGTGTTAAAATTTAACTAGGTGATTTTAACAGGTTTTTTGCCCGAAGCGGAAGTTTTCTTTATTATATTCCTGAGACAGTGTGAATGGAGATTTTCTTCAGGGTATCACCATGGGAACAGACGTTGAAACATATATTTGAGTCGCCGATAAAGAAAATCAACTCTTGAAAAAATCTTAGTATATTTCATCGCATGTAAATTTACGGGTTGTTTAACACGACCGGAAGTGTCTAGTCAAATTGTGACAAAATATACTTAAACGTCTTGACCTTCGCTTCCCCTCCATTTTTTATCGCACGCGTTTTCCACATTTGTATAAAACGACAATTAAGTGTCAATTATTTTAAATTCTTCGTCATAAGTATTTTGGACAAGCTCGGAAAATATGTTCGTGTCGATATATTTACTTCCAACGATGTTTAAAAGCTACATCTCCTTTATATCTTACACACTTTGTCCTCATTTTGTACCATTGGCACAGAATTTATGTGAGAAACATTTTGAGGCTTTGGACAAGATCGTTACCGACATTCTGGAAGAGAGAGAGAGAGAGAGAGAGAGAGAGAGAGAGAGAGAGAGAGAGAGAGAGAGAGAGAGAGAGAGAGGGAGGGAGGGAGGGAGGGAGGGAGGGAGGGAGGGGGCAAGTTCAAGGTAGCATGCGCCTTTGCGACAGTTTCTTGGGTACTCGCATTTTAACTCGCATTTTAGCCTGTGGACTAAGTTTTTTGTTACAGTGGAATATATATATATATATATATATATATATATATATATATATATATATATATATATATATATATATATATATATATATATATATCAATTTAAATGACCAGCAACGCAAACTTTTGATGATATTTTCATTATTTTTATTTTTTATGTCCAATTGCAAGTTCTTATTCCACTCTCATAAGACTGTTGAAACACCCACTATTTAGCATGTCAACATAGCGTCTATATGTGTAAAATGCACAGTCTACATTAGAATTCTAATCCGGACCAGAAATCACTTGTCAGCAGTAACAACGCAGTTTACACACGTATATACTGGCTGAGTTGACAAGCTGAATACTGTGTATCTCAACCTGCTTTAGGGGGGGGGGGGGGGGGCAGAACAAGAAATTATGGTTGACAGTAAAAACAAATGTAGTGAAAAATCATCAAAATTATCATTACTGACCCTTTAAAGGTATTGGAGCTGTAGGAGGTAATATAGGAGAGCAAGAGTTGAAAACGATTTGCTTCGAGACGTGTATCTCCTTAATACTCTACAATTTATAAGATGAATCTCTTCAGACCAGAAAAATGTCATGATTCTTCATCTCTTCCACCTTTAAAATATAGTTTTTTCCAACGTCTTCGTGATTCCCACTGCCATATTTTTCTGTCTTTTTTTTCGCACTTCCTTTTGCTTTGCGCATGCAGATTTAAGTCATCCGCCATATTCAAAAAATATATTATCAATCTGATATATTCCGCGCGTCATTCTTCCACTGACTGTGTTTTTTCTGTCAGCGTCAACGTATCCCATACACGGTTTTTAGAGCCAATATTATTGTCACTATTTTATAAACATTAATAAGAACCACAGTGATGATATTAAATTTATGTGTTTTTGACATACATTCGCGAAACAATATGATGTAAAGTAGAATACCAGTGGATGGACAGACAGACAGATAGATAGACGGATGGACAGACAGGCGGACGTAACTACAAAGGATGATATTGAACGTATGTTTTAGACATATATATTACTGTTATGGCACAAAAGGACGTATGGTAGATATACCTGCGGACGGGCAGACAGACAGACGGACAGATAGACAGACAGCACTATACAAGCCTACAGATGAGGTAGAATTCTTGGCTTCCTTGCAAATCCTTGGCAGGTCATCACGTGTATGCTCATTCGCTCTACGGGGAAAGTCGACCTTTGCTGGTAGAGTTTATCTAAGGTCCATAGTTGTCATATAATTATTTTGCTAATCGAAAAATATTTGTGAGGGCCTGCTTTTCCACTGGAGCGATTGGTCCGAGTGACTGATCTCATTCACTAATATTTGCATGAAAAAGGCTTTAGATTTTTGAAATCTTTCGAAACGAAAGCAGAATTTTCTTTTCATTCTCTACGATGATGGAGAGAATTTTTTTACCGGCGTTCTGATCTGTGAGTGTGTGTTGACTTGGGGCAAAGAACGATGAAACGGGTTGAAATCACGATTTCTGTACAGACAAGTAACTTTTGGAGTGCGGAGTCATTGTGAGGCAAGACAGCCCTTGGGGACACGTTATACACTACAGTTCTCCTCCATTCAAATCTATACCTGCTTATGACCTTAATAAAGAAAATATGCGCCAGATTTTAATAATCGCGCTACCATAATAAAAAAGCTGGTTTCTATAGTGGAGAAGGCACACGAGGAGGCCCGCTGAGAGCTGATCACGTTCGTCAGCCAGCTTCGACGAGCGGGGTATTCCGTGTGGCGAGCCTTGTTTCTTTTGATATGTTTACAACTATAAAATGTCTTTTCAAAATCAATCGCCGGTCACAACTCATTACGCTCTTTTTGTGATTACATCCTCCGTGACACCGGCTGATTTGACTCGTCAACTCTTCAGCTGGATGTGGTCGCTATGGCAACACCCCGGCGTGTTCCAGGAACAATTGGACCAAGTGGGGGAAGAAGGATGAAGCGAAGGAGAAGGAGAAGATCTTATTAGATTCACAATAAAACTAATTTCCTTCTGCACACCACGCCAACAGCCTGTTCCTCATTGGCCGGCTTACCATGCCGTCTCGTCTTTTCCGCTCCCATTAAACAAGACTCTGTTTTTTTTGTCTAGCTTTCTTTATTGTTCGCATAGAAAATCGTGATGTTGTTCGTTTTAACTCACTCCGAGTGGCCCATGATGTGCGCCTTCCCACTGCGATGTGACTTGCACAGCCTCGTCCCTCAAGAGTTGTTGATCTGAGAGAATCTTGCGGGCCTTCAGAAAATCAATTCACTCGTTTGCAGCTTCTCATTTCAAGACTGCTTTCATAGTCCGACTCTCAAAGGGAACAGAGCGCGGGAGCCGCGTGTGGGAGTGGAGGCGCTACTGAACCAAACCTGTCGAGTAGACTTATTGTTCCATGAAAAAAAAGGCGGGAATAGAAATTTCCACTGTTGCCTTTCACCTGCATTTCGCTCCTTGAAAAAAAAAATCGCGCCGTGGGCTACAACGGAAAAAGAGAAGGGTTCTCCTGATTCATCAGACTTTAGTTGGAATCCAAGTGTTGACTCGAATGGCAACGACATTGCCAGTTCTCTTTCATCTGCGCGCGCACCTGAGCGCAGTCGGTGTTGCCAGGGTGCCATATTTCGCTCATCATATGTCAAAATAAATGGCTCACTGAAAGCAAAATTACCGAGCGATGCTTCGTTACCCACCCTTGCTCAAAAAAGCCTCGCAATACACTTGTCAGTTAGTGTAATGATTGCGAAATAAATAGGCCCCTGTCCTTTACGGCATTAGCATGCAAGAGCGCGCCGCTATTCGGCGCGTCTGACTGAAAACGCCGTTAGAGCCAGCACAGGGGCGAGGGGAAATAGAGAGAAATTACCCTAAAATTGCATCACATTGAAAGCCAGCCGGGGAGAAAAGAAACGCGAATTGACTGTTATAACAGCGAGCACAAAACTAACAAGGTTTAAAATAGGGGCAGGTGTTGAGGCTATCATCGCACAGCCCAGTACAACATCTGATGTTGCCGGTCTCATGCACAATGCCGAGATAGGGCCAGCTGCAGCGGTCGGTCTGCGCTGGAAAAATTCTTGCAGACTACCACAAAAGAGCGCCAACGTGACAAAGCCAGTCATGGTTGTTCAAGGGGGGTCAACAGCTCAACCTCACTCTGAATAGGCAAACATGTGTATTCCTACCACCGCCATGTGTGCAGCGATTTCGCCCCGATAAAAATACCGACACTGGTCGCTCCCGTCGAATACTTTGATATAACTTTTAAGGTGGCAACGGAAATTGCGTTAATGTTCTCTTCAATTTTAATTCGAGTGTCAAAAACCCATGAAGCAAACTGCCTTGTTGAGATAGGTGCATTTTATAGAGCAATAACTTGCTTTGCCGTAAAAATCAGCGACGAGTTACGCCGTCTAACGACTTTTCACGCCGCGCCATTTCGATCGCTTGAATCAGACACGGAGTCAACTGTATTTCTTCACCGCTTGTTACCTCTGCTTGAACTTAAACATAACTTAATATTTTTGTGCGATTTTTGTTTTTTGTTTTTTGTTCTGTTTACTTTGTTTTCTTTATTTGTTTTGTTTTTGTCAGAGCAGTGCTCTTTAAAGTTGATTTGAGCTTTGTTGGCGCCACATCTTGTAGGAACTTTATGGAAATGTGACGTGTTCAAAAAAAAAATGGAGCCGCGGATTCGGTTATTCGACTCGTCCGGGTAACTCCGTCGGACAACACGGCATATTTGAAGAAGTGAAAACGACCGTTAAATATCGCAACACCGGTGCATCGAGTGCGTTTAGGTATACTCCAAACACCGTCTGTGTGACGAGATCACCGTGCTGTCTCCCTCTTCCATAGATTTAATCACCAACACACACGAAAAAATTGTGATTCAGAGGGACATCACATTAACGAGAAAACGAGCGGGCAAGATAAGCTGGAGGAATCGGCGATCTGGTTTGTGAGTGAGAAGGCCGGTGTGTGCGTTGGCATCCGCCTCGCGCACTCTTCGTCGCCAAGAAGAGACGCATTCATCGTGCATCTCAGCACCTGTGTGCTGGTATTGTCTCTATTCTTATGTTCAACTCACGCCTTTCCTTTCAATGTACTGCCTATTCGCCCAAAGAAAAAAAAACTCTGTAAGTGTGTGTGGGGCCACCTGTCAGAGTTGGAGACATTTTTTTAAAGAAAGCACCCCAAGTCTGCTTCGCACAAAGCGGCCCTAAATTGCCATTCTCGTGGGGTTACGGTCAACTTTGTGTCCAGAGTCCTTTCGAATAAAGATAGTATTATCCGTTGACCTCTCCCACGTTCTAGTGCTTGTCGTCTGCATGGTCGAGTGATTTGCCCATGTGATATACCGAATTCACTTCCATTACCACCGGGACATATGGCGGACGAGTCGGTATCCGAGCTGCCGACGAGATTTTTTTTTACTTTTATTTTCATCATGGACAGTTATCACAGTTGTCCGCTAAGTCTGACCCCGCCCTGTATGTGTTTACCTTTTTGCTTTTTCTTTCACTTGTTTATGCCCAGTGGCACAATGAGTTCTAACCTTGGTCAGTTTGTAGAGAAATATCTAACGACTTGCGTCATAGGGGTGAATCCGAGTTGACTGCCTTTCCGCTCTCTCGGTGCCCTATGCTAAGGACAGGGCAGCGTGCCTTCTCTGGCACTAAAATTACACATACAAGCGATTGGAAGGACGATTATTATCCGCTACACGGGGGTGTGCCGTCCGTCCGCCGTGTTTGTCGCCCCCATGGGAGAACGCAAACTTACTGATTTCGGACAATGTCTGGCCTTGGTGTGATGGTCCCACTTTGTGTTCAATTGCCAAGACAAAGGGCGTTTCACCGCGAGAGTAATCTGCGGTTATGGCATTCGAGAGTTTTACCGTTAGCATGCATGCGGCAACAGGTCCAGCGCTGCTCGAAGAGAGCCCGTAAAAAGTCGCAACCGAACCGACATAGTTAAGTCAAGAAAGCAATTTCACTTTTCCTCGTAGGAGTCTGAAAGTTTAGATTTGAAGGTCAGACGCACTTTTTTCCGTCGGACAAACGTGTTTGCAACAGGTGCCTTCAGTTTTGTTGAAGCAGCTTGTCTCTTCACATAAAAATCACCTCGTTCCATGAGACAGGGCCAACATTGTGTTTGTAGGCCCATTCGCAGAATACTTTTCTTTCCACTAGCAGCGAGCCATAGTAACTGACATAAGGGGACTCTCACGGATTCAAATGGACTTTCCATAAGTTGTTTTTGTTCGCTTTCATAGTTCCTTTACATCCACACCCCTTTCTCTCTTTCAGGTAGACCTGACAGTTGGTTTTTTTCTTGATAAAAAAAAAATCGAAGTGACTACCTGTTCCTTGGGTAATCAGATCGTTATCTGGCCATGTCAGGGACCAATAGTCGAAAAAGGAAATCGTGAAAACATCATCCGGGCACCGTGAAGTTAGCACAGGTTCCGCTTGATTGGCTGTGCGTATATATGAGGGTCTCTGTCTATGTTAATGGCTCCCATATTTATCAACATTTCCACGGATCACCCGTTCGGATTCATTGTCTTCGGTACGACGTCTTCCTGGCAACGGGCCAAAAATCACACGCTAATTGGTTGCCATGGTAGTTAATCACCGGAGTTTGGATAGAGAAGGGGATTTTGGTCTAATTAATCGGGTTTTGTTAGCTATCGCGATGTAATTGAGATTTACGCCCGTACCTGTTCGACAACGCCGTACCGGTATGATTTAGATTAGGTCTTACAAATGAAAATCCGAGAGAAAGCGACAATGCGGTCCCGATCGTTCTTCTAACGTTCGCGGGAAAAAAAATCGCAACTAGACGGAGACGACAATCTTCAATTTCTTCCAAAGGCTTTGTCGACCTAGATTTTATATCCCTGATCGACTTTGCGAGCGTTCATGTATAACAATATCACAGTCGACAGTATTAAGCTGATCTGCAACTCTTCAAATGCGACATACACTTTAACCCGATGAAGGAAAGTTGCTTCTGTTAAGGGAGAAATCCCAAACCCGAGAAGTGCTTTCATAAACTCATAAATATACACATACATATTTTCTGATGGCTATTGAACGCGGGACTCCTACACCGCGAAGCCGAAAAGTCGATTAAACCTAATACCATATAGGCTGATACGCCGCAATAGCTTATTTTGACAACCGGAGAGTGGTTCTAATTGAAAGTTCAGATTTTCGTAAGTTGTTGTGCGATGCCAGCTGTTTCAATAGTTAAGCACATAAACCAGGGGAGTTGACTTGTGAAAGGGAGTCTCGCTGGGATTTCTGGCGATATCTAATGCACGAATACAGCGGTGTAATCGTCCACACCGTAGGAATTGTTAGCCGATAATATCGGGGATTATAGACAGCGGATGAATATCACAAAAGAACTGATTGTAAGGTGGTAATACCGAAATCATGGGTGTCAGGTGTAAAAAATGGAAGCGACTCAAATATAAACTGATTTTTACATTTGCATTAATTGTGCCGAACAAATCTGGAGCAATTCCCAATAGTGGCGAGGGTTATTTGAGCTAAGTCCTTGCATCGCCGACATAGAAAGTTCCTGCAAATGGGGATTAAGCGCGGTCGGGGCTGGCACACTCTCGCTGCTTCGTGGCCCGGTGAATGACTGTACTGAACCTGGGGTTTCCTCTCCAAGCCGTAGCAGTGTCAGCGTCGGTTGAAAACATGGTGGGGCCGAAACCTGAACTCATAATTGGGTCGTTCACGGTTACTCGAAAAAAGTGACCGTGGGTCGTTGAAAAGTGGCGGCCACAGATCCCGCCCACTGTGCCCGGATGTACACCACACCAGGTGTGTTATTTCCATTCGAATACCTGCGAAAACAAACTATTAACTTTATTTTCTTGTTTACTTAAAAGGTCAACTTTGGAGGGATAAGTTATAAGAAGAGAGGTATTTATCGCCCAGATCACTGATATCTACGGCCACTGGTTAAATATTTCTGGTTCCAACATTTATTTTAACAGATCGTCTCGAAAGTTGACGTTTTAAAGCTTCCCTGTGTATGTGTGTTCTCATCGGTAGCAAATATGAGTTTGCGCGTCAGATTCATCCAACTACAATGAGACACGCACCCCCGTGCATCGAAGCTTTCTTTCCCGGCGCGCTCCCGTCTTTCCAGTCACCCTTTTCTCTCATTTCCTTTTGTATTAATCCCATTTTCAGATGACTCGATGGGTGGTATAATAAACGTCTTAACCCAGTCACTGTATACTCAATGTTATTTTCCAGGGTTCCCAATGTGAAATCACCAGATAAACTAGGGAAATTAGGATCAACGGGGCTCTCATGAGAAAAGGAATATGGATAAACCGCATTTTGCACAGCTTCGCGTCGGTTCCTCCCTCTTTCATACCTCGAATTATGGTTATTACCGATCCAGTGTTGACAGAGTCATTTCCTCGTGTAAGATTGACAGGGATGATCGGTGTCTGAAGGCTTTTCACGGCTCGGGAAACCAGAGCGACGGGATGCAGAATCTGACGTAGGTCTCGACGAGATGAACAAGAAGAATAACACAATACACTCGGCAGGGATTTTCTGGTGACAAATAATTTATTAAATCACAAAATACTCTGTATTCTACAACAAAATGAAGGTCTCTCTTTCCTTTCGGTTACCCTCTAAGGTAAACTGTGAAATGGGGAAAAAAATGAAGTACAGATATGAACACAGTTCGTCAAAATCAGAGCTTCGTGACTAATTCATCGACCTTCTGAACCCAGGTTCAGAGTTCAAATACTCGTCAAAAGTACGAAAGAAAATAACTTCATGCGGATGCACTTCGTTGTTTTTTTTACAAATAATTCTCTTGAAAATAAAAATAATACCATGTGCATCCCTCTCTAAGTTTAAAGACTCGATTGGTTTGTCAAATATTAGGGGGACCGCATTCAACGATGCGACCCCAGTACTTATTCAGATTATTGCTTGACTCGTGTTAAATAGGATGTCACTGTGCTTTTAAATCTAAATGCGCGACGCAAATTAGACCATTGTGTCATTTGGAGCAGCTCCTTCCGCGGTCTCATTCAGGAATTAAGCATAAACCCCCACTCACTAATTAATGTAATTAGCAGATGTTGATTTGGTAATCGCTTTCTCCGAAAGTGTGCCTTGTACAAAGACAGTCAGGCAGCACCATACCACGCGCTCAGTTCCTGGCACTGACTAAATTACATCTACCTTATTTTCAAATCACGTGTGGTCGAGATCAGCCACGTAAAATGCGTCATTTTTTGTTTTAAAATTCTGCCTCAGAGCGACGTTTTGATTGGAACCTATGTAAATTTCAAATACACGGCAAAATCAATTTTCCGGCAATGTATATTAATTGTTCTAATGTTGATCTTAGATCTGATAGGCTTACCATTTAACTACATTATCAAGTCGAACATGGCTCGGTCCGATTCCAATTCCCTTATTTATTGTCTTAAATTGATTTTTGAATACCCTGCAGAACCGTCGTGTGGTTCAAGTCAACCGAGGCTCAAACAAAATAGCCAATTGATATGCTGCGCAATTCTGATCGACTAGCAAATTTTGTTTGACAACTCTCAGACGAGCAACGATCCACCGTCGGTCGATAGTTTTTTCTTTACATTTCTGGCAGTAAAATTTCTAATACATTCTAAAAAAATCTCTGACAGGAAAATAAGAGTTCCTTTTGGATTTTTTTCTCAGTCCTTTGGGTGGATGAAAAAGTACTGTTTCAGAAAACACGACGTTACAAGACGTTGGAGCAACATCCCGCTTCCTCGTGTTTGGTAAGCAATGACATGCGTGAGAATGTCTTTGAGCAGTTCTTGCAACAGTATTTCTTTACGTCCGAGTGAGTCTGAAGATGCGCTCGAAGATTCGACCGATCGGCGAACGCTCGGTTGCAGTACGTACAGGCGAAGGGTTTCTCCCCGGTGTGCGTGCGGATATGTCCCTGTAACAGCCACGGGCGCGAGAACGCCTTGCCGCAGATCTTACATTTGCACGGTAGAGTATGTGTACGGATGTGCATCTTAAGTGCCCCTAGCGAAAGGTACTCCTTTTCGCAGTATTTACAACTGAATGATTTCTTGGTCTGGGTGACGCAGTGGAACTGCTTGTGTTTGGTCAAGCCGCTGAACGTCGAGTAACTTTTGTTGCACTCCGTGCACTGGTAGCGAGGCTGCTCTCCGTTGCTCAGTCGCTTCCTGCCGAACTTCTCCGCCGGCGATCCGACCGGAGCTGTCGGCGAGTGCGGCGGGGGTGGCGAAATGTGGTTGTTCTCTAACGTCATCCCGGGGACCATGATTGGGACGCTCGGCATCGGGGGTGGCGTCATGTCGTGCAGTTTCAGGTCCAGGTTTTCCTGGCTCGGCGGCATTATCGGGGCAATGGGGATATTTTCCGACCATCTCCAGTACGTCGATTCATGCGGACTGATGTGTACCGGTTCGGGCTTGACAATAACAGGCGGCGTCACATCATAGTAGGCTTTGAAAACTGAGGGGAGGAAACAGAGAAACGGAGAAAAGGATTATTTAAAATTCAAACAACGACACACACACACACACACATCCCATTCACAATATTGGCAAATCACTTTCATGCGAACGCTCGGCAATGTTTATTTCAATGATCGCGCGAAACGATTGTCTCTCCGATGCATTTCCCAATAGCACTGCTATAGCTGTATATTGACTTAACGCTCTTTTCACCTCTCCCTACGCTGACTGGGCAAATAGCCTAACCCACCGAGCTGTGAAATTTACCTTGGAATGTTATGAGCACGCTCGTCGATTCGCCCGGGTCGCTAATCATTGAACACGAAAGGAAATGTACGAGTGATAAAAAATAGAGGCGAGGCAACAACAGAAGTATGGACTTCGATGTCCATAACAAACAACACCTGTGCCATAGACATGACAGACACGTAACGGCCGCGGTCACCTTATCGCCATGCTGTGGGCGAGTTTTATGGTAAGGACTCTAACCCAACTATTATACTATAGCGGGACAAGTGATCCTGTGGCCGCTATATTCTTTTGTGCACTCGTGTGTCAAGTCCCCCCTCATCTTTCCCCTCTGTCTGGAGATGGAACATGTTTCCCATAAAAAAACAGTACCCAAGACGACGCTCCTTGAGAGAATTGTGCTGTTATTACGTTGGAGTGGGCAAATGTCAAACCGAACGAGTGGTTGCTAGCTGTAAACCCATTCCCGTAAGTGCGCAGGGACGACTGTACTTATAAAAGTCTCATTAAAAAAAATCAAAGGAGACGCTGTGTAGCGTTGACCAACCTGTGCGTAGTAAGCCACTCTGTTTGCGGTGACCGTGGTGGTGGTGGTTGTTGTGCTTCTTGATCAAGAACGAGCGTGGCATCTCGACGCCGTGGAGAAAAAAGAAAAACAATAATAATTGCCGTGCGTTTGTATGTATATATGTGTACCCCGCTTTCAGTAGGTGACGGGCCTCGGCGCTTTGATCGGGAACTGTCACGGAGTCGATGTGTAGAGTGGTGAGGCTGTTCCTTGCATGACAACACATACCAATGTCGTGCACTGTGAAATCACGTACACCGCGTCAGGTGCATTTAAATGAGCACGTGGGTGGCAGCCTATCGCGAGCTCAGTTGGTCGTGGCGTCATCCAACCAAAACAGTTGTTACGGACAGGGATTAGGTGCCACTGGACGAGCCAATGGCGGGTTTTGTGATACAGGTGCATTGTGATGCAGCAGATAATGATTATTTCCACTTCTACTCGCTGAAAAGGCACTGGAAACAAAAAAATATAAAACAGGCTATTGAGGAGGGGGGAAGCGATTGAGACGCGCGCGGTGAAAAGCCTGACCCCAGCATTCAAACACGGAGCCCGTTTTTTATGCCGGTGTTTAATGTCGGCTGGGATAAACAAGTTCAGCTCCGCGGTCTGCCAAACTGCGTGTGAAGACACACAAAGCTGGGCGACAACGCGGCTTCTGTTGTTGTCGTTACCGAGCGGTGACCCTAACTGTACACAGATCGCACCTTCAATGGTGTTTCGACAGGTGCTATAAAAACCGTGAGAGTAGGCTAGGCGCAACCTGGAAACAGGTGAAATAAAAGAACCCTCGACCGCTCGACCAAGAAAAGGGGGAAAAACACTCAGCCACTTGGAATCCTAAGTTCCCCATTATCACACTAGACACAGACTCGACGCTGTGAAAATGGAAGTCACAGAGAAATAGCCAGGGGCCATGCAACAGACTCGTAGCAAGACTCTTTCTCCTCTTCGAGTAATACTTAGGAATCAGCGGCCGGTAATTCTTGTGTGTACACATTGTTACCGTGCATTAGTCGCCTTAAAAGGCTCTATTACAGGTGATCTTTGTTACTATAGACACGGCTGCCAAGATACATTTCCGGTGCTCATCGCCACTTGCTTTCCTCTCTCCGACAGCAGCAGCTTCATTTTTCAACGGCTGACGCTGATCTTGATTTGCTTTCAAAATGAACCGTCCGTCTTTTTTTTCTCTATGCTGAATTATCTTATCTAGTTTCTCATTTTCTCTGGATTGGAAGTCGAGCCGGGCACTGCCAGGTCGGGTTTTTTTAAACAGATGTTGCGAACGTAATTAAATGGAAACTTTGCATCACAGACCTCTTGTGGTAGACCAGACAATGCATAAACCATGAGCCGAACCGCACAGTACATGTAAAAGGGAAGGCGTTCGTTTTATCACTCAACTGAGCCACGGGCGACAAAACTGCGCATGCTCAATCGCAGCTAGTACTTACCATAGAAAGTATCGGAATTCTCGATTGATTTATTCATATTGTTAATTTCAAGTTGGTTCACAGGGTTGGACCTTGTCTAAAACGTTGCTTATTTCCCGCCTTGAGCGAGATCTGTACGTTTCCCCTAAAACCCAAGTGAAACGAGAAAAAATAAATCTATGTAGCAATTTCCTGTGAGAGACAAATAAAAAAACGTATTCAGCTCGCGTTTATGTTTTGAAGATGTGCACATTGCGGTAGGCTTTAGCTTTCCATTTTTCTTCGAATTATAGATGGGTGAACTGTTGCAGAACGTTACATGCACCAGTGGGTTTCCTCTGGAAACCACCGATCGGCAACTTTAAACTAATCTTCGGAGCTCCAAGAGTTCCCGTACGTGATACAGGCGAAGGTATGTTGAGGTGTGCGATGTACAAGGGAGGAGAAAAGCCGAGTGTCTTTGTAGTATTCGGAAAAGTGTGAATGCTTAAATTTTAAGCTGTCGTGCGTGATTTTCTCATTTGGTTTGCGCTTCTGGTCTTACGCGGCAAATTCATCACACACCATGGCATTCTCAATCCTGTTATCATATTACCTTACCTTTCGCTCAGCAAGCCTACACAAACAATGCCCCTTTCCCCTTGTTGTTGTGGTATCCCCGCACCAAAGTTCCATGTAAAAAACAAACAAAACTTTTTTTAATCATACATAAAAGTATGGCCCTCCTAAGTTTCCTGAAATTTGGACAGTCGAGTCTTTTCTGGGAAGGTCGAAAACTCTCCGTAGGTTTGTTTTAGCTCTTCACGATGTCTTCGATCTTCTTTTCGGTGGATGACGTCCATTCTTCCCGAATGAAACTGTCCAATGGTTCTACTACTGTCAGCGAGAGGGGTTTTGTTCTTGATTTCTTTTGCCCTGTGCCGTAAATCACACTTCACAGGAAACTTTCAATCACAGGTGCGTTGCTAACAGAAGTGAAACTCAGTAAACGTGATGTGCCGTAGAAAGACTACCGTAATCACGTTTATTCCGTTTGTTTGTTTGTTTGTTTGTTTGAAAAGATTAAAAGACCCAAGGTCTTAGAGGAACTAAAAACTGAATATCTATCTATCTATCTATCTATCTATCTATCTATCTATCTATCTATCTATCTATCTATCTATCTATCTATCTATCTATCTATCTATCTATATTGTTACGTGCAGAGAAAACGAACAAAAGGGTGAACTCAGCAGTTAACGTTTAAACAAAATTATTACGAAAATAAAACTAATTGCTAAGTTAGGGATAGGATACAAGCTTTAAAGTGTACAGACTACTTATCTCAGCTGGGACGGCAAAGCTCCAGTCTCAGAGTTGTAACAGTCAGTTGGATGAATGAACAGTCCTTTGGCTTGCAGGCTTGAAGCTGCACAAAGACCACAGTATAAATCCAGCGTTGACAGTGAAGGTCTTGAAAAGTCTTGAGAATGACTACTGCTGGAGTTTAGTAACACACAAGAGACACGATCCCAAAAGTCTGACTGGAAGCTGTGCACGTCCCTTTTATAAAGGCATATAAGAACAATCTAGAACTTTTATTGACATGCTAATTACTGTTCTAAAATTATCTCCCTTACACAACTAATCAACTTTCCAGAACATTCCAAACATGACTAATTGAATTCAAGGTTGTGAGGTCATCAAGGCAGTGACCTTGAGAATGTTCTAGACTAATTGAACTCAGGTCATGATGAGTGTGGGGGAAATGACCTACATAACACACCCCCTCTTCAAAAAAAGAAAATTTTTCAAAGAAAAATCTTTCTTTTACAAATGTAATCTTGAAAAGGATTTAAGTACTCAAATTTTGTTTTACTCTAAAGTAAAATTCTTGAAAGTGAACAACAATAAAATTTCTTGAAAGTGAACAACAATAATTTCTAAATACGAGAGAGACAGTCTGCAATTAAATTGTCTCTGCCTTTGATATGTCTAATGTCAAGATTAAACTCCTGTAACATTAAACTCCATCTTAGCAATCTCTGATTTTTGCCTTTAAATTTCTGCAGAAAAACAAGAGGGTTGTGATCAATATAAACCACTATTGGCTGATTTGAAGAAGTAACATAAACTTCAAAATGCTGTAAAGCTAATATCAAAGATAAACACTCTTTTTCAATTGTAGAGTAGTTTCTCTGGGATTGGTTTCTCTGGGATTTGTTAAATTTGCTAAATTTGTTAAAAATAGCAAACAGGATGATCGGTCCCATGACTATCCTCTTGCAATTGGTATTGGAAAACTTGAAATGGCACTGAATTTGGCATAAAGTATGCATGGCAAAGTCCGGTTATTTGTATTGAGTTCTATAAAGTCATTGTTCGGCAAATACTTGGCTTCCTCCTGGAGATATTCCGCTTTCAGTCTGTCTGGATGTTGTTCCACTGGATTACTGTCGCAGACATCTTCGTTGTGATAGGTGATGTTTGTCCTCGTTGGAATGTCTTGGAACAAATGTTCATGGATTGGTTCTTTCAGCTGTTGTTGTTGTTCTGGCTGGAGGTGTGCCAACTTTGTAGACTCCAGCTTCTCCAGGATTTCTGAGTTCTGAAGCTTGACCGAGCCCAGCTTTGAGTTTAGAGTATTATCACTCAAGTCAGTTTCAGTATCACTATCTTCATAATGGTTTGAACTGACTGCACTGACAGGCTGAGTTATAGTAGGATTATCCCTATCCAAATATGGCTTAAGCATATTTATGTGACATAGCTGTTTTTGTTTTCGCCTGTCAGGTGTTATTATGATGTAATTTAAATCACTCAATTTCTTATCGATTAGATATGGCCCAAAGTAACGAGCATGGAGTGGTTTGCCAGGAATTGGAAGTAGAACAAGAACCTTTTGACCTAGTTCAAACTTCCGTTTTGAGGTGCTTTTATCATATCTGGTTTTCATTGACTGCTGAGATGACTCAAGATTTTCTCTGGCTAATTCACATGCTTTAGAGAGTTTTGTACGAAAATCTGACACATATTGCAAAATATTCAGACAATCATCGTCGTCAGACAGGAATTTCTCTTTAACGAGCTTAAGTGGGCCACGGACTGTATGTCCAAATACAAGCTCAAATGGGCTAAAACCAAGAGACTCTTGAATTGACTCTCTAACAGCAAAGAGCAAAAAATGAATTCCTTCATCCCACTGCTTCTCTGTGTCAAAACAGTAGGTCCTAATCATGTTTTTCAAAGTTTGATGAAATCGCTCAAGAGCACCCTGACTTTCTGGATGATAGGCGGATGACCTATACTGTTTAATGCCTAGCTGATCCATTACTTGTTGAAAAATACCAGACATAAAGTTGGAGCCTTGATCGGACTGGACACATTTAGGAGGCCAAATAAAGTGAAAAATTTGACTAAAGCTCTCACTATAGTCTTTGTCTTTATGTTTCTCAGTGGTATGGCTTCTGGGAACCGAGTTGATGTACACATAATTGTCAACATGTACTCATTTCCTGATCTTGTTTTTGTAGGGGCCCAACACAGTCTATTAGTATCCTACTAAATGGTTCTTGAAATGCAGGAATTGGCTGTAAAGGGGCCTTTGGAATGGTCTGATTCGGCTTTCCTACCATTTGACATGTGTGACAAGTTTTACAGAAATGTGCTACATCCTGCCTGAGATTAGGCCAATAAAAGTGACTGAGAATTTTATGATAAGTTTTCCTGACTCCTAAGTGACCAGCCCAGGGCGTTTCATGGGCCAGGCGCAATATTTCAGCACGATAGGGCTTTGGAACCACAATTTGATGTTTTATAGCCCAATCGTCATCAACCAAACATCTGGAGGTCTCCATTTACGCATGAGAATACCAGATTTTGTATAATAGGAAACAGAGCTATCTGAAGTTTTACCTTCATCATCTACCCTGTCAAACAAAGACAAAATATCTGGGTCTTTGTGTTGTTCTGCAATGAGATTTGATCTAGAAAATGTCTGACTTTGGTCAGCAGAAGTTTTACTGGAAGTTTCAAATCCACGAGGGATAACGGAATGATCCGTGTCAAACACCTGACTGAGAAAGGTGTCATTTAAGTCAACATCTGTGACATTATTTTTGAGAGTATTTTGATTCTCAGAAGTTTTCTTTGACATGGCTCGAGTAATGGCACATGAAGGAAATAAATAGGGTATCTCTTGTTCAATTGGCTCTGGATCCTGATCTAAACTAGGATTATCAGTCACAAGTGGATTAGTAATGACCTTGTCCCCAGCAAGGTCGTTTCCAAGAAGAAGGTGAATCCCTTCAAAAGGCAAAAAAGGCCTAATACCTAAAGCCACAGGTCCAGAAACAAAGTCCGAAGACAAATAGACATTATGGAGAGGAACAGGAATGTAGTCATTACAATCTACCCCCTTAATAAGAACTTTAGAACCTGAAAATGACTTTTCAGAAAACGGCAGGGTATCTGCCAACAAAGAGACTGGGAAGCCCCGGTATCTCTTAAAATTTTGATAGGGGTAGCGGAAGAGAAATCACTAGAAAGTGATATAAAACCATTATGAATAAATGGCTCGAAAATACCCATAATGCTATCCTGAGAAGAATTGACCTTGACATCATTAATTGGGGATGAGAGGGGTTTAACCTCAGAAAATGTGTTGCACACATTATTAGACTCTAATTGAGTTGATGAAGAAATAAAGCCGGTTGGCTTAGATCCACTTTGACTACTTTGACCTTCACGTTTTCTTTTCAATTTGAAACAATCTGACATTAAATGGCCGTCTTTCTTACAATAATTACAAGAAAGTGTACCGAACTGTTTGTCAGAAGGAGATTGAGACTTGGGATTTGATGATGTGGGAGTGTTACGTGAACTCTGTGAACTGTTGTCATTTGATTTCCTACTCTCCTTTGAAAAATTCTTGGATGAAAAGGAGGAGTTAAATTTACCTGCATTGTTTCTGTATGAAAAGGACTGGGATGGTTTGCTGAGAAATGAAGATTTGTGGGTCAATGAATAATCATCGGCCAAACGTGCAGCAACCTCCAATGTATCTGCCTTTTGTTCATTGATAAATGTCTTGATGTCACTCCGGATGCACCTTTTAAATTCCTCAATCAAAACAAGTTGTCGTAATTTGTCATAATTCTGACTGACCTTTTCAGAAGAACACCAACGATCAAACAGTTGTTCTTTTGTTCGAGCAAATTCAACATAAGTTTGATCCTTCACCTTCTCACAATCCCTAAATTTCTGACGGTAAGCTTCAGGCACCAACTCATAGCCCTTGAGAATTAATTCCTTCACAGAATCATAATCTGAAGCCTGCTCTACTGACAACTGAATGTAAATTTCTCTGGCTTTACCCACCAAAGCACTCTGCAAAAGCATAGACCAGGACTCCTTAGGCCAACTCAGACTCTGAGCAATTTTCTCAAAATGAAGGAAATATTTATCAACATCCTTTTCTTGGAAAGGGGGAACTAACCTGAAATGCTTAGTGATGTCAAACTTGTCTGAAGGGAAGAATTTTCCTGACTGTCCAAGCTCCAAACGTTTCATTTCTAATCTTTCCTGCCTATCTTTCTCTCTGTGTCTTTCTTCCATTTCTAATTGCATTTGTATTTTTTCTTTTTCTAATGCCTGTCTCTCTTTTTCCATTTGTAATTCTAGTTTCTTGATCTCCAAATTTGTCTGCAATTCTAATTCTAATTTTCTGAGTTCAAAGGAAGACTCAGGCTCATAATCTTTCAGGGTGGATTCCTCAAATTGGCCTAAATCACTAGATGTTTGGCAATACGGTACTGTATTTCCCTCTTGCGCATAGATCTTTTGACTTCTACTTTAAGGAAATTGGCCAGTGTTATGAGGTCGTCTTTTCTGAGGGAATCAAATGTGTCCTGATCAAGGTCATCCATTTCCTCTGGTTAAATTCCGCCATGATTAAATTTCGCTGAGTTCACAGAATACTGTAGTTTTTAAAAAGGCAGGCAAAATGTTGTCAAACGGCTCAAAATGTTCGTATCCCGGACGAGCCCCCAATTTGTTACGTGCAGAGAAAACGAACAAAAGGGTGAACTCAGCAGTTAACGTTTAAACAAAATTTATTACGAAAATAAAACTAATTGCTAAGTTAGGGATAGGATACAAGCTTTAAAGTGTACAGACTACTTATCTCAGCTGGGACGGCAAAGCTCCAGTCTCAGAGTTGTAACAGTCAGTTGGATGAATGAACAGTCCTTTGGCTTGCAGGCTTGAAGCTGCACAAAGACCACAGTATAAATCCAGCGTTGACAGTGAAGGTCTTGAAAAGTCTTGAGAATGACTACTGCTGGAGTTTAGTAACACACAAGAGACACGATCCCAAAAGTCTGACTGGAAGCTGTGCACGTCCCTTTATAAAGGCATATAAGAACAATCTAGAACTTTTATTGACATGCTAATTACTGTTCTAAAATTATCTCCCTTACACAACTAATCAACTTTCCAGAACATTCAAACATGACTAATTGAATTCAAGGTTGTGAGGTCATCAAGGGCAGTGACCTTGAGAATGTTCTAGACTAATTGAACTCAGGTCATGATGAGTGTGGGGGAAATGACCTACATAACAATATATATATAATATATATATATATATATATATATATATATATATATATATATATATATATATATATATATATAGACAATTGGCAGACGTCTTAGGCGGACTGTGTCAGTATAAAGTTCATGATAAGGTGATGACCCAGACAGTTGTAGCAATCAAAACGACCAATGCCAGTAGCAGTAATATGAATGTTACAATGTGATATGATATATTGACTTGGTTAGTTAGGGTATCATCGGGTGTTTACCAGGATTGCAATGTGTTTGGATTTTCCAGGCTCCCGGGTTTTGTTGATCTGACACCACCACCATCTCACATCAGGCTGGGACAGAATGTCTATTGATTTCCTGTAAGAGGGGAGGGGAGTTTTGAAAGTCTGGGGAGCTGAAACTTGTCATGCGAGGGTTCTCCGAAACTGACGAAACATCTTGTTTCTCTCACCTCCCTGCAAACAACATACTTTAAGATGGTTTACTACACAAGGAATAAACTCGTTCAATGAGGGCGTATTTCGCGATTCTAAGAACTGGGTAGCATATATATGATATTTCCAAGCTGTCTGTTACAGTCATTTAATGAACTAGCAAACAAACCCTCATTATGCTTTTACAGGATAACCTCAAACGAGTGCAGAATCAATGCTTATTGGAGTGTCAAGTGTTTGAATCGGCAGATTGTTGCATACCGGAAAATAAAGTAAAGTAAAAGACTTACACACGATCCTCATCGGGAAGAGTAAAGGTAATATATAATATATATAATATAAATAATATAATATAATATAATATAATATAATATAATATAATATAATATAATATAATATAATATAATATAATATAATGTAATATAATATAATATAATATAATTCAATTTAATTTAATTTGCATACATACATATATACATACATACATACATACATACACACACAACATACATACATTCATTCATTCATTCATTCATTCATTCATTCATTCATTCATTCATTCATTCATTCATTCATTCATTCATTCATTCATCATTCATTCATATAAGGAAGAAGGAAGAAGAACAGTAGACAGTCCTTTCACACGGGTTCTGCGACGACCATCTGCAGACATAGGCGAGGACTTGCTTTCAAACACGTCATTGAAACTGCAGCCTTCACTGGACGATAGAACGAATACCAATCGCAATACTGGCACTAATTAGTGGCTACTCAACCGTGAAGACAAGACTGCCACTGGCGAAATTTCGCGTGTTTATATATATATATATAATATATATATATATATATATATATATATATATATATATATATATATATAATATATATATATATATATATATATATATATCGCCATGAATTTGAATTTAAGATTGGCCACCTTAGAACATTTCAAAAGAAGATTGTATTGACGTTCGGAGTAAAATCCTATACTACACATACAAAAGAAAAGTACGAACAAAAACGAATGCGGCTAGTTTCAATTAACAAAACATGGGAATAATTTACGGGTGCCCGGTCTTGAAGGTAATGTGTCCATACTTCATTGAAATGATAGCACAGTCTTTGAGTTTCTTCGGGGACGTAATGTGTATGAGCATTTGAAGTTAAACAAGGCAAGGTCGAAATCCTATGCACGGTGTTGGTACTGCACCTGCCGTCGGTTTTTGTTGGAGTGCCTACTCGGGAGAGAAAAGACGCCTGGCCATTATTTACCTACCCACAAAGGGCATTTGTTGGCGAGGTGAATTAACAGACAGCTGGGAGAGCAAAGTAAAGGCTAGCCACTGCAGGTGTAAAGTTAGACTTAAGAGAGTTATGGTCACCTTGCGTTGCAAATGTTCGTCCATGAGAATTCGGGCTTCAAATGTGTCATCGCGACGCCCGCATATGCACGCGCGCGCACGTGCGTGAATGGCCATCGCGCGACTGTATGTATAGTGAGTGTTGCGGCTAAGGGGATCTCGCGTCTTCTTTTGCTGCCGCTTTGGTTGCCAGGGACGGGCTTGTGTATAAACGATGTGTGTTCATAATATCCATTCTTAATAACGTACGAATGGCCTTGTGGTTGGAACGGCCACTTATCCCATGCACTAATAACCCTGCGTTTCTAGAAGCAAGCTCTTTGCGCATTTGCACCATTGGCGAAAAAGGCAAGACACTCACGCTATAGACGATATATCGAAAACCTTTTACGTTAAATCTTGCGCGCTCGACGACGTTTTAATAATCTATACACGCACTAACAACCAACATCAAGTACAAAAGACGACCAGGACGTGCTGTTTTGATTCTCCTGGACACTTGAATAATGCTCTTAGACGAGAATTTGAGCATAAGGATGTGTTTACAGGCAGGCCCTCAACATATAATTATGTTCTTTTTCCTACACGCTACAGCATACGGTGTTTAACGGGACTTTTATTTACGTGTAAGCCGTTGCTTGTGTAGCCAGTTAGGGTCAGGCTTTGTCTCTCACAAAAGTCTTGAAACCAACGGTTTGTATGGACAATTGTGTCGCGTTTTATTGTGAACTCACAGACCAGTAGTCAGCTACCTCCTGTTTACAGCTTACACACAGTTGAGGCTCCCCCCTCAGGCACTACGGGTTATAACTGAGAAGAAGAAGAAAGGAAAAAAACCCTGTACCCAAAAGCCTTTGATTAAACACATAACTGTACATCCGTAAACGCCCAATGACAACGGCGCTGGTTTGGCTCAAGCGCTCAAGTTTCAGGAGGCTGTTACTTTCACCTGGGTGTTCATTTCATTCGAAGCCACTGTTTGATTTCGGGGTGTCGACCCTGCTATCTCCAGAGAGATTTTTTGCACCACTTTCACATAACCATGTGCATTTCGAAAGCGGAAAGCCATTACTCCCGCTTTCGAAAGGGGTCGCAAACTCTTTCAGGGCAGATGTATTCCTTTTGAAATCGATCGCATCAAAATGAGACGAGCCGGGGGAATTGAGTTAGAGAGTGTGCACAGTACGGTGTGATCTGAGGAATTAAAATGAACCGTTCCCCCATCTGGTGTTTTGTCTTGGAGTTTCTCTCTCGCGGATCGTCATCGTTCCTTTCACAAGAGTGGCCTAACCAGCTGCCTGGACACTAGTTGCTGTCGAACAACTTCAATTTCTTGTTGGGCACCTGTCGCTGCTCCAACAAAGCGATTTTGTTATTCAAAACCCGACTGAATAGTTGCATTGCCGCATACCGGCACCCGGAGGTACCGTGTTTGTATGTGGGTTCTAAAGGCCGTACGTTCAATCGGCTGCGAGAAAGCTGTTTTCAGTGGAACACTGAAGAGAGAGAGAGAGAGAGTGCATTTAAGCGCGGGAATTTGGGACTTCTTAAAGACTAGCATTCCGACACACCTGCCGCTGAGTTGCCAGCTGCCACTACATAGCGTGGGAATTTATTTCACGGTCATCCTAGGAGGGCGCTATGCATTGCTCGCCTCTCCCACACTATTGTGCGTGCGACACCAAAGACGTTGAAACAAATCTCTCGAAATTTAGTTTTATGAGATCGATCAGCGTGTGTGTTTGACGATGCTTTGGACTGAATAGTTCGAGAAGGAAGCTCATAGAAGGCTTCTGGAAACAACATTTGTCAAGTAGCACTTCAATTTCATTCAAGTTGACTTTGAAGAGACCTCGGGAGTGAAAGGCGCTGCGATAAACATAAACTGTGTAAACGCTGTGATGAACAATTTACTGCGAATATTTTCTTGCCATTAAAAAATGCAAAAAACGGACAAAAGTTAGTTAAATGTAATATCCAATCAAGAAAGGGTAAAATGTTCACCGCCATACAACTACAGGTATATTTACCGAATGCTAATGGCGCATTTACCACTTTGGTCCTGTTTAACTTGTTTATAAAGTGGTCACAGAGTTTACTTTGTTTTGTGTTGTTTTGTTAAGATTGGAAGATTATCACCCCCCTGAAAGATCAGTACTTTTGAATGCTGAAGTAAGAGGCAATCGTCTGGCCAGTGGTCTGTGCGGATACGCCCGGGGGTGATGCGCGGTCGTGTCCCTGTCGCTCGAAAACAAACAGAGACCTAAGCAATTGACAACGTACGTGGTATACGCACGAACGGTGGGAAGAAGTATTTTTTTGTCTGTGTTGGATGAACGCCAGTAGGGCAAGCGACCAAATTATGTGCTCACCTGTTTAACGACCATGGACACCGTTTCTCGGGGTGAAATGGACGACGTCATGCATTCTTTCAACGCCTCATAGCGCGGCCCCGACAGGAAACACAAACAGCTTCGTCAGAAAGTGAAAAATGGCGCCCATTCATGAAACCCCCTTATTTGATATATTTAATTGCTAAGGTGACCAACCGATCGGCAAAGCATACGCCAATTGCTAAAATCAACAGCAAACATTATCCGGTTCGAAAAAGTACAAAACCGGCGTGCAAATGTCATAGATACCGTAGATAATTCATTAGTCACGGTGTTTAAGACGCTATGTAGATTTAGATGCACCACTCTTGTCTCTGTTTTTTTCTTTCTTCAGCCGCTTTGGCGTGGGTTCGTGGGAAAAGCACGGCACCCTATTGCCGTGAGGCTCGAACCGATAAATCGTGGATGGCGTCGTCCGGTAAGGTCGTGGGAAAATCTGAAGAAGATAGAGTCGGAGTGAGACGTCTTAGGTTGATTGATAGATAGCCGAAAGGCATAGCACGCGACGACTGTCCCGGGCCAACGGACAGGTGGGAGAGTTGCCCGTGACAATGGACCTCGGTTTGCCGCCGGGAGTCAATGTCACCGTGGGAGCGCCGGCATTCCGATACACGTTGCCGGGAAAAACATTCAGCAATCAATTGGCGTTAGGTGGTGTGCGTGTGGGGTTTTTTTGGTACTCTGAGTGGGCCCAACAAGACAATGTTAGACCCGACATGGTTGTTTGGTGAGAAAGAGCATTAAGGTGGTAACGCTTGGACGCATGTTACTGTGCATAATTACGTTTTTATGTCCGAGCTAAAAACTTCATTGAAATTTGTCAACGGAATCCGGCAGGTGCACATTAACTCTATACAGGAGACCTGTTAGTTGTTCGGCGTAAAGCTTCCGCCGTGGGGTCATACAAGACAAGAAACAAATAAAAGCTAACTGTAATTGGCATGCTCGTTCTTTCACACACTTATCAGCCGCGATGCGGGGAACAAGACAGGGGCAAACGATTTTTTCCCTCCTTTAACGGAAGTGAACCAAGTCACCTGTTAAAATAAGGGCATCAGGGCATAGGGTGTTTGACAGGCAGAGTAGTACTCCCATTTCTAAAATTGGAACTACTCCGGTATGCTAATGTCTTCGCCCGCAGTGCCATCAATGTCCAGGCACTTGTCTAAAGATTACGATGGACCGTGTCCGGTGCCTTTGCTACCCGACAGTTGATCAGTCCTCCGCAGGGAAGTAACTGGTGATAATGCTGTGACTGCATTTATGCATACAGATCACTGTCTATGATTCACACTCCCTGCTGCCCTGCATCGATGTTTTTTTCCCCTCCGTTTCTTGTGCTCTGACATTCAACAGGTGTCAGTTGCACATTTTGCGTGCGAATGGACTCTGGTGGTCGAAGTGAATTATAACGCCAGAATGACAGTGGTCATGGTCGCAGCTCGTACGCTATACTGTCGCGGTTATGAGTGGCACTCCGGCAACCGTTGCCATGAGAACCGAGAAATTCTGTATCGTTGACCCGTTTTAGGTATTATACGATGCTGGTGCTGTCACTCGCCTTGCTTAGGATGCGCACTGCTTCATCAAAATGCAAGCTCGGCGGCGCATCAAAGAAAGTAACCTCGATCCTTAAATGAACATGGGGAGCGCATTTTGCCCAAATCGGAGTGGTGCAAACTTCATCGATATGTACAATACTCTCCGCACAGACGTTTAATGTGAGGTCAGTCTTGCCAATTTGCGACTTATAAGGGCCAGTAGCTGTAACTTCTAATTACTTTTTTTGCTATTTTGGTTTTGTATGTCAATTGCAAGTTCTCGTTCTACTCCCAAAAGCATCGCCTGTTTGGTTTTATCAACACAGCGTCTATACGTGCACTGTTATCGTTTAAATTTGCATTCTAGTCCGGACCAGAATTCACTTGTCAACAATAACAATGTAGTTTACACACCTAAAGACTATAGTTGATAAGCTGAATACTTTGTCTTTCAACATGCTTTATGGTGTAGAACAAGAAACTGTCATTGACATTAAAATTATAATAGAGGACAAAATAATCACAGGCTACATATACCGTGCCTTTGAGTCACGCTCGTTTCATCTCAAGATGGCAACCATGCGAACTTGAATGAATGACACGCACACACGTAAATTTCAGTAGCAGTCAATACGTACCACACCATATACTTCAATAGTCATACATCTTGGTTCATTCAAATAACACGTGAACATTGTTAAAAGGGCAAGTAGTCATAACTTGTGATGATTTTAACGTCAAATTATTGCTCTTACTCCTCCAAGTATGTTGAAACACCCACTATCCAGCTGTCAACAAACCATGTATACGTGAAAAGTCCACTGTAATTATTTATACTTGAATTGAAGTCCGGACCAGAATTTACTTTTCAACAATAACGATGCAACTCACACATGTACAGGCTGAGTTGACAAGCTGAATACTGTGTGTCTCAACGTGCTTTGGGGAGTAGAACAAGAAACTGTTGCTGACGTACAAAACAAAAATAGTGAAAAGATTACCAAAAGTTGCAGCGATTGGTATAGGTGTAATTTTCGAAGCATTTTCCAGAAGACTTTGTCTTGTTGGTAAAGTAAAATTTCTTACCCTACTCTCGAATATTTAGGTCGAAATGCCCAATGCTCATCTTGTCAGTACACCATGTGTATGTGTGTAACGTCCACAGTTATTTTTTTAAGACTGCATTTTAGTCCGAAGCAGGACTCAGTTGTCAACGACAATATTATACGAGGGTTGGATGAAAAGTTTTGAGCCTAACTACTGGAATGAGTTTCTATGCTATTTATTTTTCAACATAGTCCCCCTTGCGGTCCACACACTTCTGCCAGCGGTGCTCCAGCGCTTGGAAACCTGCTTTGCAGTTGGTTTCATCTCGGTCGTCAAAAACGTCCTGAATGGCGGATATGACGTCATCGTCGTCGTCAAAATGCTTTCCAGCTAACTGTTTCTTCATGTTGGGGAAGAGATGAAAGTCTGAGGGTGCTAGGTCAGGAGAGTATGGTGGGTGTGGAACGAGTTTGAAGCCGCAGTCACGCACTAGCTGTTGCCATGGCAATGACTTACTTGTGGGGTGGAGCATTGTCCTGATGGAACAAGACACCCATTTCTCTCAACTTTCAACCTTTTTTGATAGCCTCCCGTAAGTCTTGTATCAGCAGTCAAATACACAGCAAACTGAAAATAAACCAGTCAGTTAGTCATCTGAAGAGTTGAAATAAATGCAAACCAAGCTTCATTGATCTGGCATATCGCTCCTTAATAGTAAGGCCAAAAACTTTTCATCCAACCCACATATGTTGTGTACAGTGCTTTTTGTCGGCGACTCGAGGCCAGTGCTTTGTATTTCAAGACATGTCATGCAGAGATGGGGTCTCTTTCTTTCCGTTTCTTCGCTCTCGGCATTCGTGTCACTTTGGTCCTCGTCCCTCCAATCTAGACAGACGAGATACGAAGATCTTAGCAAGCACATCTCTACTTTTCATTTTAATCAGAGAGGAATAGGAATGGAAGTAAATGCATTTGATGTCTAGAACAAAGCAGTGAAACTATCATAAACAGAGTTATTGTCTCTGATGCCAGAATTGCAATTTGACTGGCACGCTCGTACGCAAGGTAAGCATAACTGTCAAAAACTATATACACTGTAATATGGGCTCCTTCACCGAGACACTTGTCAAATACAAAAAATCCAGCTCAAAAATTACGAAGTTTTTTACCCTTACGGTGAGTCGCTCTACCCGCACAGTTTTTAGACAAAAATATTTTTTGCCTTGCGTATATCCCAACCCAAAATAAGGTGCACCTGTTGTTTATTGCTGTATTTTTTATGTATTCATTTATTTGTTTTCTTTGTTCAATAAAATCTTTTGACAAAAACAGGGAAGGGTCGGTCAAGGTGAAATAGCTCAGGGTGGGTAAAACGTTTCGGAAAATATGCGTAGATAGATAACTTTTCTTGATTTTTAAAGTTTCACTGTGTGTTTTCCAGAAACAAGTGTAGTGTACAGTTTCACAGTTTTTTTTTGTTTTCTCCTTACAGAATTTTAAAAGACAAAAACCATTGACACATTGATGCATAATTTACTGTAGCAGTGTGTAATGTCATTGCCAAGAAGCCGATTCAAGTGCGGACTGCAATGGAGTACATGCGTGTTATGTGGACACGTTTAATACCATAGTCATTTCGAGAAAAATTGTTTTATGTGTGACACCGGTTTTGAACCTATATTTTACAAACAGAACAGAAACATTGGAGAAATACCTTCTGAAGCCCTAGCTATATTCAAAGAGAATTCAAAACGCGCACATTTGAAGCTTTAAGTCCAATAATTGGTCAGGTGTGCATAGGAGACCAGGGTAGCACGTTTTGGCAAGAAGAGTTTTTCTGCTCTAGTAAATCACGTGAACAATCAGTACAGTGTCAAGCTCAGGCGGAAAAGGCGGGCACCATGATTTGCCAAAGTTTCACATCTCATCTGTGACGATGTTTTACGACGGGGACGCAAATTACATCGTTCCGTATGGTTGGTCCGGGAAGACGAGGCGAGTATCTGTCCCATGACAACCTCCTGTTTGTTTAGATATTCGCCGGCATTGAGAACGTCCAATGCGTCATAGGGGGACATCGTGAAAACTCGAGGTACCGTGAAAATCTTGGCATGCGATATCTGTCCTCCAGGGTCAGTTTTATTTCCTTATGATGGGGATGGTCGTAAAGATTAATTGCGCAGACATTCGTTTGTGTGAAATGGCGACCTTTGAGTCAGACAAGGTGATTGTTTGCAAGACAGAAATCTGAAACTCATCAATCCCTTTGACAAGAATGAATCGCAAGACAAATCTTTTTGCAAAGTAAGAGAATATAATTCAGATCAAGCGCAGCAGTAACGCGCACGCAATCTTCTGTGGTTGTCAGAAAAATGGGATATTGAATGTGCAAAAATCCACCTGGAGACATCTCGATTGCGTGCCCTGTACATGTTCTGGCTTCGTCATTTCCCATCCTCGCAAACTCAGTTTAAGAGCCGACAGATTATGTGGTCACAATGGATAGACAACAAATACCTGCCACGCTTGAAATAATCTCTGATTCGATCCCCAAAGTTTCCATTTTGTTTACCGAGGACAGTCTAACTGGTGTCCCATTTAGACACCCTGATTGTGAATCTTATGCCGTGATTCGATCTTTTTTGTAAAAGTTGTCACACATCTTGAGCAAGTCACAGCTGTGAAAGGCACCCTCGCAAACAAAGCGACACAACCTGACAAAGAGGGCTGGGCGAGGTGACAATATAAAATAAAGGAAGGCGCAGACAACGGGACGGAGAACAAAGGCGGATAACAGAACGCGGACGTACTTGAACACGATTCTGCGAGATTCTTTCGGGCTGGAAATCTCTGCCTAGGTCCCCAACTACACCTCTCACGTCAAAATGCGACAAGTGAGACAGAAAAACAACCTGAAAATTAATGGTCGCGTTAGATAGTGGGCATATATTTCACACGAGATGCCATTCCACCTTGCGGAACGTGCGTGTTTCTACATGACTTTTACACGGTGTGTTGCTGTCAGTGTTCTTATACTGTAAAACGCCACAATCAAAATCACCCGCAATACTTCACCGAGCGCAAATAATTGCCTTATTCATATTTCAAAAGACGTTTGGCGAACTTGAAAGTGTATTTATGCACGGTTGTTTCACCGACTTTCCTTTCACGAAGAAATTGTTTATTTTCTTTAAAGAACGGGCCTACAAAGGTACTATTAAACACAGTGACAACGCAAACTATTTTTAAATATTTCTGAAAAGAGGCTTAGATTAGAGTCGCCGACAGGTTGTTCGGCGTGCGTGTACACCTTATCTCTCAACAACAGGTTACTGCGGGAGAAGTATCGGGTGAAAAAACAACTTTTCAGTTTTGAAGCAGCCGACAGACAATCACAAGAAGGGAGAGACAATATCGCAGGGTTTTCTTTTTTTCCCTTTCTTTACTTTTTTTAGAAATGGCAAAACGAGACATGAATAATCGATGGATAGGCGTTGACGGAGGTTGTGACACGGCCACAAATCAAACGGAGTCAACCAATTTCATGGATGATATATGCGTGTCTTTGTACTGACTCTATAGCACTGCGTATCAACAAACAATTGCTGTGTTTATAACTGTTATTTCTTCAGACTCTGGATCCGGGCCAAAGGAGTGTTTCCCGTCAGTTCCCTGCGAATTTACTTCTCCAAACTATGCAACCAATGAGAAGAAAAAAAATACCTGTGCGTACAAGTGAGAGTTTAAAGCTTAAAATGATCGGCCATGAAAGGGAACATATCAGTAGATATGTATCTGCACTTGTCTTCCAAGTTAAAAAGGAAGCAATCACTGACAGTGAACGTTGCTCGTACGATAAACAACCGCACTCCCCCACCCCAACCCCATCCCCCCACAAATATAACAACGTTCTTTCAGAGTGACGCCTAAAACAGTTCTTAGCTTCCATGATACGTTGCTGATATGGTACATATATGGCTGCCGTAAATAATTCACAACATCTCCAGTCCCCCATCATACGGCGTACTGTATTTGGAGCAGGTTGGTTCTGCACAGCGCCACCGGTGTCAAGAAGTGGTCCCGGACACGAAATTTCGAAGCTTCGTGAAGATATCGATCAGATATTGACATCAGCGCGTATGACGTCAAATGTACACGATATATTACGAAAATATATGTACACAGTATTTGGATCGTAAATTTGTAAAATTGTTTAGCCTTTTTTTACTCGTTTTATGAGAGTTTTTACTGTGTTTACATTCGTTTGTTATCTACTTTTCAAAATTGGGCGTGTGATACCTGCAGAGATTAAACCAAAAGTGCACAGAAGCAGCGTCCAAATCCTTTTGAATGTCGAGGATTTTTGCTGCCACTTTGCGAAAGCGTGACAATGTTTTATTTGCCGGTGTCCCGGCAACAAGGGCGTAGATTAGGAGATTAGTCGGTAGATGTGAGTCCGTAAAGCGTTTGTGAGCCATTAATCGCTGAGTCAACACGAGTCAGGTGTCGTATTCAACTGAAACACAATTATGGACATTCAATTTGAGAGTTTTGTCAACACGCAAGTGTTTGACCCCCTCAATGGCCTGCACGGTTCGCTATGGAGTTTGTTGGCATTTCAACCGGGACGTGACGCTCGCAAAAGCGCCGGCGTCACTCGGGTACGGTTGCCGCGGCGGCCGGGGTCATCCCCGAGGCAACGGCGCAAAAGCGGAGAGATTGAACTGAACAACATTGACCGCCCGAGGATAATTAGAGTCACGGAGAAAGTGTCGTACAGAATCGTTAGATTTACAGCGAGTTAATTAATATGATAATAACCTAAAAGACCGCAAAGGACATGCGCAGACATTCCAACAGCTCCTGTACCTACAGACGCAACTACAAGAGCAAGTCTACGGATTTCTTTTCTTCAGTTTACAAAATTTCTGTTTATAGATGACGGGGAATTTATCTCACAAGACTTAATCGAGCATCGCTCGTGGAACTCTTTTCACAGTTTATCGTTTTGATTTGATTTGTTTTTCATTCTATGGTAATTACTGTGAACTATCACCCCCTTGTACTCTCACTTCCTAATGCTAAATAAATCGCTTCGGAAAACATGTGGAAGTGAGGACACGTTTGACCAGCAATGACCCAACAGAGCGGTAAACTTTGTTTGGCAAATTCAAATTTTTAACCGCAATATTCAAAACTCAATTACCGTGCACAGTTGCCATGCCTTTTTCACGTATCAACCGATAAACTCACAGCGCTGGGTGTTTGTTGGTCAATCCTGTCATATCATGACAATGCTTGTGATTACTTGTACTTAACATGTATAAAATCTAAATTCTACACTGTCGCCTGTACAATTTGGGTTATTAAGGTAGTATACGCCTCAAAAGTGAAAGACTTAAACTTTTGATCAAACCTTCAGTCCCCCAAATAAACTTTCAAGCACTTTTGTATCAAATCTAGAAAAAATCAGGGGTCACCGAGCCAATTTAGGCTCTAGAGAAACAAATTGTCTTACATTTACCTATACTTTCCCTGCGTTAACGCTGCTAGGAAAAAAATGAAATTTTCGATTTTCCAAAAACTAAGACAGTAAATAAAAATGTTTCTTACTTCAAGACCTTGATAATGAACCCAACAAGTCAAGTGGTAGATCAGCAAAAAATTGTAAAAGTTAGGGAGTCCGAATATCTGTCCCGCCCGGAGGCGTATTCTACCTTAAAGAAAAAACAAAAACAAAACATTTTAACTCTCAAATATCTCTACACATACCTTGCACTCATGTAATAACAAGTGACTACTTGTCTCTTATTCAGTCCCCATCAACATGATTTGACAGTGTTTAGAGCTAAACCGTTAGAAATGACGTGAAAATGTTCCTCCATTGAGTCTGTCTGTAAGATGAGTTGGTCGGACAGTTCACAAAGTGAAAGACAACATTTATTTGTAAGTGGACCAAAGTATGGCAGTTTGATTGCTGTTTTCTATTGTTTTTCGTACGATTTAATCATATCATGATCACAATTCTTTGCACGGTCCGTGTGTCTTGCAAAATTCAGACTTGACAAAAAGTCAAAATCCTTAACTGCACATGACGTCAAGAAGAGTATCGTTTTCTTAAGAATGCATGTACGTAAATTATGTGAATGTTTGGAAAGAACGAGATAACAGGGCGAGCAGTGTCGTCTCACCTGGATTTCGTTCGCAAAATTCAAATGCTTCTGATTTCAGATTACACTTTCTACCTGTTTGGGGACTCGCTTTTTTGCATTCTTTAATTTCAATTTCAAACAGTTTCTGTGGAATGCATCCACGTAACCTTTGACGTAGAATGCCAAAATAAGTACTCCATCTGAGTTCTAGGAATTATAAGAGCAGTTACAAATTGACGATCGTAATGATTTTGAGAGCCAGTTACAAGTTCAATGGCTTGAGGCTGTATCTTGTCCTCGTTGCTTTCTCCCTCAAAGCACGTTGTAATCGAAGCGCCCGCACACAACTTTTGTGTATCGGGTTTTCTATAATTATTTCTGGTAAGGTGATTGGAAGTTGGAATGTTCAAGTGAAAGATCATAACCTGTTGCCGCTACTTCTCGCACAAGTTTAGTTTCCATCACCACACAGCCTGAACACGACCCATTTTTACGACCCAATGACAGATACACAGATCGACAAACGCCAAAAGTTCAGAAGCTTTTCCCAGCACCATACAAAAAAAAGGGTCGTGCCTCTATCGGTCCGCATGGTCGATAAAGCGAGTGAAAGAAAGAAACCCGGTTTTCTCAATTGGCACACTCTCACTTCATGTATTTTTGTGAAAGGTCTTTTATCGCCTCGTGGCCTTTGTACATTATCTTTACACTTACAGTAATTTAATTAACGCGAACTAGACGTTTATTTCGGACGATTTTTCCTCTCTAACTGATAAACATTTGTTATTGTGAAGAAAGAGGATACAAATATAAGCATCATAAAAAATAGCGGGACTTTCAGTGTTTTTGTTCCTAGGAAGATGACGCAATGGAAGGACACTGCATTGCCGAGCCAACAGGTGTCAGTAGTGCCGACTTCAATAGGATCGACCCTTCAGGTGACACGAAGTAGCGCGGTTCTGTTTCAGGACGTTTTGAATCGTTCCCATGGAAATGCCAAACCGAGCGTGGCCATCGTTGACGCCTACGGGAAGCAAAGCCGTTCCCAGAGCACCGTGGGATCAAAATGTCAATGAGTACGCTGAGTAGCTTAACCTGGGAAACCGCGAATGTGCTCGATACTATGTGGGATCTGCAATATTCCGAAATCAAATTGTCCCATAAATATAACGTCAAATGATTCAAGGCGTCTCGATATTTTTGTCCTTTGTTGCGAAATCTTTGACGATGTCATCCCAAGTCAGTAGGATTGACTCGACTTTTATTTTTTCTGACTTCTGCTCGCTGACAAGTCGCTTGCCACGGTTGTTGACCGCCATGTAGCGGAAAGAAATTTACCGGACATCGCATTCACGCACTTGATTGATTCGCCTTGGCAAACTGTCCACGTCCTAGTTACCGCTTTTCCGAACATCAACAAAAACAGCAACAACCTGATCGCTTTTCCCAATATAATTTTTAACTACATGAGTGTGAATCCACGACAATCAGCGAACCGTTTTGTTCTCAGGGTGAAATTAAACGAGAGAGCGTCTTAACACAGCAGCTGATCAGAGAATGGGCCACGCACGTTGGGGCAATATTGATTCAATAACCGTCGACTTCAAGACCCGACCGCCTTTGTCGATACTCATCAGTTAACTCGTAATGCACTTTTGATTATGATCAAACGTGTGCTGTTGATTGTTTAATTTGTCGATGCAAAATGTCCATGCTGTGCTTCGTGTCTACCATTTAGTGAAGCTGTGAAGGTCGGAATTGCTTCTGTAGTTGGGCGAACACTGAACAGTTCACCGTGTCTACGCATTAAGGTTGGTTTTCTCAATTCAAAGCTGAGGCGAGGCGGACAGGTGGTAACCATACCTGAATGGCACCTATACAGCGCGAAAGAGACCTGTTACCCTGTATGCATACAGGCAGTGAAAACATTGCTGTAAAGCCCGACGCTTGTACAGGTGGCAGAGTTAAAAAAAAAATTGCGTCCAGTTTACTGTCTGTGCTAACAAATACACAAATACACACCAGTTAGGGTGATTTAACGCGGACGTTGGCAAGGCATTACCTATTTTGATAAACTTTTTGTCTTCAACAGTTATAAATTACCGCTTGTTTTTTCATAAAATGCAATTGAAGATCGCCCGGTGGGAAGTCTGTAAACACTTTGACGTTGCTAGGGTAGATCGCCACAGAGCGCAAAAATTCGGAGCTTCGGGGCTGTTGACAATGCTGGAAAATGAGGAACTTTGTCGTAAGGGTGAAATCGCTTTGACCCTGACAGGTCCGAGCATGTTCCCGCTGCCCGAGCTCCTCCGTGGCCCATTCACTTCGGTAAATAAAGACAGGTTATTATCACCCCGGGTAGCGCGTCTCGACAATACAAGAACCGAACACAACACCGCGGCAACCACTAGACATAATTGAAAGGTGTCAAACGTTTGAATTTTACCGAGGTTTTGCAAATCGAGCACGTCCCCTAACTGAAAGTCGTTCAAATTCTTTTTCGTGTTTTTTTTTTTGCTGCCACAGAAGCAATAAATTTGGTTAATTTTTTGGCATTTTTAGGGTTCCACTTTACGGGATATAGTCGGCCCATCAGCTTTTATCCGTTTTAAATCAGGGTCACCGTTCGCCTCGTAAAACCTTGAAGCTTTCTCCACAAACACGTTTCAATAAGAGCACCTTGAAAGGTAACGGAATCTCCCTCCATAACTGCCCACCGTACAGACATCAGATTCTTGAAGAAAACGTGCCTGATGTCCCTCAACAATACAAAGTGTTAGGGCACTTACGGAGGAAAGATTGCCGCCAATCCAAATAAGATTTATAACGCACAAAAACAACACAGGACTGTGCAAATACTTTGAGAAGGGCGCTGACCTCCTAGTCAGGTAGCACTGTTCAATTTATCGTAGCTATGGTAACCGATATCGTATGCTGTTAGCGATCAAGAAGAACATATGACTTGACCCTCCGAACTTGGTGAACGCTAAAAATTAATTTTATTCATCGATTTCTGCAAATTGATTTTGAGACAGGAGAGGTTATAATTTTTGTGGATAAAAAGAATAAATGGCACAATTATCCTGAGATGAATAGTGGTGATAATTTGATAATGCTACCGGTCCTTGATATCAAAGTGTGTGTGCTTTTGACTGAATGTTACTTTACAGCACGCCTGGAAAATTTTAACGTTGAAGCACCGTCCCTCCACCCACGGTGGTTGAAGGAATGTAGGCATCCGCGCACAGGCGTTCTGTTGAGTGGGTAGTTTGTAAAAGTGTAGTTAATGCTACGTTCCGACGTTCTCTTCCGTAGAAGGCTACGGAAAGAACGTCGGAACGTAGCATAAACTACACTTTTACAAACTACCCACTCAACAGAACGCCTGTGCGTCCGCGATATTGACCTGAGATCAATGCATGTCCAGAGCGATCATAGCTGTCCCGTGTGTGTCTGATATCTGCAGAAAAGGACCAGTCAGACTGAAGGTATCGCTCAGACTTTTAGAACACGAGTTGATCTCGCAAAGACAGACAAGCGGATAATTGAAAAATAAGGAAGGTAGAGGGCAGCAGGTTAATCGCCAGATGCTGGGCAGTTTCCTCTGAATTGGACCGCGATCATGTGATTGTCACGGCTGTGACTATGAAAGGGATTAGTGCGAAGTGATTTAGACGGGTGAAATTTCAATCCTTTTTTGGAGGGAGAATGTCAGTCACACATTTGTATAATAACAAAGGTAATAGTCAGTGCCGTATATTCATCCAAAACGCTGGAGGTTTTTTGCGGTGTTTTCGGTTTTTTGCGCCGATGGTACGACAGATTTTCTTAAAGTTGTAACTTTTCAATGCAACTTTTTGTCTTTTGTGGAGGGACCGTGTCTTTCCAATATTTTGCTCTGTTTGTGAAATACTTTAGGGTTCTGCTCACAAAATCATGTCAAATTGCGTAATCTAAAGTTCAGTTGGTCAATACAGCGTATGTGCATTTCATGTGCGATGTTGTTATTGATCGCCATATTATAGACTTCATTTGTCAGTGACTTATATATTTGCCGGGCCAAAACGTTAATATTAGTTCAATCCACTTCGGGGAGAAGGATTTGAAGATAATGTACTTCTTCCGTAGTACAAGAACGAATGTGTGCAATTTCTGCTTGTCCTCGTTCTGACTGAGCGAACAGACTAGTCTTGTTAACTGCTCGAGATGTCATGTCGACATTAAACAGAACGGAACAAAACGATTGTAAACGTAACTCTACTTCCAACTGACAGCGAATCACTTCGCACTCGTGGCGTTGCGTGCAGTCGTCATCGCCTGAAAGCGGCCTAAAAACAAAAGTGGAATATTGAGCGGTGGATAGATGGCGCTGTAACGCTTGACAACTTTTGACAAGTCTTCGGGATAGACTTGACCCACTAGTTACTTGTTATTAGTATGTGCCTCGAAAGTGAAAAATCTTTCCTCAAACTTTCCACACTAAAACGTTAAACTCTTTAAAAACCAGCATTAGGAAACGAATTACCCAACATTTACCGAATTTAAATACAAGGTATATTTGCATAATTTAAACTAAAGAGCGTATCTATGTCCAAAAGGCTGTCATCCCTGTGTTAACTCTTTGGGATTTAGAAAGTTTTCGATATTCGAAAAACTAAGACGATGAAAATTTTCATACTCCAATAGCTTTAAAATGAACTCCAAACAAACGGTAGCTCGCAAGAATATAGTAAAAATTCGAGAGTCGGAATATTTGTTACCGAGTATGCGAGAGTGGTAGTCACTGGTCCGGCGGTATTAAACTACTGCGTACGTTTTCGGCGATCATATCAATCCACTACCAACTAGACAGTCCGCTGAAGTTTAATCCCTCCTTAAATTCTGTTATGAAATGTGTAAGCCAACAGACTTGGGGCAAGTATATCTGGGGTACTGCAGGCATTTAATACCATGCAGAAAACGTTTCAGCGGAATCTTGCATGTATGGAAGTGGCTGAGACTTTTCATGTAAAACTACTTTTTGCATGTCATCAACTGCCGTTGGGATGCAATGGAATATTTCTATCTTCGACAGTACGCTCAACTGAATCGCTGTGAAAGGGATAGCCCGATGAGGAAATGTTTTTCATAATTGCACTCCCAAGTTTTTCTTGCAGTCAACACGGCAACATACTTCCCTCCAGTATTCCTCTTCTCTTTTGACATTAACATGATTTACTTTGGGACATTTTTAATGGAAATGTCCGTGACACAGTGATAATTTTGTTTTGAAATCCAACTTACCCATTGATAGATATTCAAGTCTGTCATTGCTGTATGCATACAAAAAAAGTCAGTGCAATTTGAAAAATAATTATATTTCTGATATCTACACATGAAAAGAATGACATCAGAAGATTCTCCATGCATTTTTATCAACATTTCATTTGAAACTTTTGCTGCAGAATTTTAGTATTGCTTTCCAGAGCATGTTTATTCGCTCAGGCGTGTGTAGTATTTAGGACAAAGTGCGCCACTGGCGGTAAGGATAGACACGAAGAGGACCGCAGCACCACTCTCCACCGCTCAAGGCGCACTTTACTACATGGGCAAGCAGAGCAACGATGTCTGGAAAACCATCAAGACATCTGTGTATAGCCACAGACAAAAAGTTCCTGTCTGTGGTGCAACGGAAAAATAGCACTTACGTTTTCGACAACATTAGTAGATATTTAAAGCGCAAGGAATGAATTTCAAGAAATGATTAAACAATAAAGTCTAAAGTTATTAGAAATTTTTGAGGGGACAAAACTGTTATCTTTCGTGACAAATTTTCAGGAACTTGAAATTAATGCTGGCTTTTCATTAACTCACCAAATTACGGAAATGAAGTCGCTGAAAAATGGGTTGATTACACATTTGGACAAACTAAAAATGCACACAAAATTTACACACTTAGGTCGTATTTGACTTTTGGTTTTTTTAAAGCAACCTTACAGTCCATTACCTTATTAATATTTTAAAGTTTTTTTGGGCCAACCTGCTGTTTGAAAATTTGTACTGAGTGATATTGAAACTAGGAAGCTTCATTTCAATCTTTAAAAAGACCATATTAAATGATCAAAACCTTACACACAAGGCGAATAGGACCATCTGATATTATTATGTGGGGGGAGGGGGGTCACTTCAGATCCCAGCCAAAGGCTTATTGTCACACTTACATGGCTATATGGTGTTGGACACCATGGACAATTGATAAAAATAAAGAGAAGAACTGTTTAAAATATCTTTATTTCCATTGGAATATAGCCACCATAATTAAACATGTAAACAAAAGAGCTGGGACCTATACTGCAGTGCAGAGTTCTATCCAGTGATTGTTTCAATGAATGATAACCCTAGAGGCCATACCTATGGCAATTCATCTGTCTTATCAGAACTTCTATATATCCCTTCCCCTTTCTTGACCCTCTAAGTTTCACAGGATGATCATTATTTCATATTGTTTTGTGTTGAAATGATTATTTTCAGTTTAAAGCTTTATTACATGTAAATTTTGATGTAATTTTTGCATAAATTTTGATCCCTTCGGAAGATAATATCATGCTTACTCCATAAATCATGTAAAAGTCTCTTTCATTACACTTGTCAAGACTGTGTGTGGTCAAATGTAGCTGATGACGATTGAATTTTGCTCCAGAACTATAATTACTTTGTGAATGATGGACATTACATATGGACAGCAGAGGCAAGGTTGCACACACTGTGTTTGTGTTGGCAAGGCAAATACTCTGTATTTCACTGTAGACAACATATGCTATGTCAAGCCGCACTCACAAGATGGAACCCTGCACTTGAGTCCAGTATCGACATTGTGAAAAAACAAAAAATGACAAAAACGACACTCAAGTTGAAAACAAAAGCACAATAAATGGAAATTCAACATTTCCACATTATCTAAAGATATACATCTGATGGCTCATGCACACTTTATTACATCACATATGAAGTTTTTGAACAGATAACTCTGTGATTCAAGCTGAAATGGCTGGATTGCGAATAAAACAACATGAGCACACACTGGTTCTAATATATTGCTGGCAAGATGATGCCATATAAATTCGTCAAAAATTTTCAATACATGCTACTGGAAATTTCTCAGTCACACATGAGACAAAATCAAGTAAAATATTGCTCAAAAGCATCTACATTACACCAAGACTTGGCTTTTTGGCCCATATAAGTCTAAGGTACACTCGTAGCTTGCTTAATATTGAAAACTTTTTCTATCGTTCAAACACAACAACTGTAAAGTTTTTCTCATTAGGCTTTGCCGACATTCACATCCCTCCTTTGGTACATGATTTAAATTTTTGGTCAGGAAAACACAGGACAAAGCTGATCCCGCTGGTTTTCAGGACCTCAAAAATAATAACAAACGTTTTTTGCATATTGCTTTAAGTTCTAGAATTAGTTAAGGGCAACAGGGTTTTGTTTTCATCATCAATCATAATTCACTGTGGCACACTGTATGAACGTGTACGCATGTGCGTGGCTATGGTGTGTGTCTGGATCCGTTTCAAAGACAAGCACTTGACTTTGACTTGAAGAAAACAACCTGTCCTATTCACAGTTGTTCTATAAAAATCTGTATGCCCTAGTCAGATTCAGCAGAGAGCTGTAGACAGCCTTCAGGTAGCACAATAAATTTGCTTTTGAGCTCTTTTTTTCATTCTGAAGATAGCAAAGTTTGCACACAAATTTCCATCTTACTGGAAATGAAAATGGTCCGAAGGCCACCATCAAAGAATTTGAGAGATTAACGATTGAAAATTTTTATTTTCATCAAAGATTGAATTCAGCCCTCTTGAAAATCTGGCCATCATGCCATCGCAAAAATCCACAGGCAAGTGTACTGTAACTTTGCAGTACTAATTCAATTTGCAGCCCTGTTTGGTATATATCAGGTTCAGAGGTCAAGGTAACAGGAATCACTAGCATTGACCATTGAACTTGACCTCTGCTGAGAGGATACCGAACACAAAATGAAAATGTTTACATAAAAAAATTAAAATCAATTCAAAACACCAGAAGATAAGAATTTTTTTGCCTTTCTGCTTTGAGGCAAATGTCAAAATTTCAACTCAAAAATGCAATTCACTCATGGAGTCACAGAATCAACGAAGGAATATAAAATCTTTCAGCTGCAATTTGCGCCATGGTATTCAAATTAGGTTATAGCCATTTGACTGAAAATGCCTTGCCTAACATGAAGAAATCACAGTCAAAACAGGCAACATAAAGCTGTTAGTTGTGTGATACATTCTGTTACGATAACAGAAAACAATTTTTTTTGCTAATTAGATATTATACATCTGAAGTTCTTTTCTTCATCGGTTGAAATAAAAAAAAAATACACGGAACAGAAGGTTTGCATTTCGCCACTAAGTGCTGTCATCAAGAAATATTCATGGGGTTGGTCAAAATGTCAGTAATGCAAGTTATCCATGGTGGATGGGTAGATGACTTCCCTCCTAGATATAAACACTAACCAGTCCATCAGATCTTAAACAATACAGTTTGTTAGCCATTCGATTGTTTGATGTCATAAAATACTAAAAAAATTTGGTCTTTTACGACCAAAGTAAGAGTCTTTCCCTCCAAATGTCAACCCCCCACCCCCCATCCCCAAACTCATAAGATGTCAATGCAGCATCACAGGTGCATCCCTTAGTCAGAGACTTTGCCGTTTTCCGTGATGTAGTGCTGCTTGCAGTATTCTGCGATGCGGTCGCAGGCGTCTTCAGTTCGGTTCTGTGGCAAGGTCAACACGACCCTGAAGAAGTTTGGATACTTGAAGCACTGGAAAGGAAGTGTAAGGCAAGTTAGAAAATGGCTTGACACAATAATTATGATTCAATGTTTACCCATTGGCATATCTGTATACTATACATGCATACTTGGTTTAACCCTTTGAGTGCTGTAATTTTTCCCATCAAAATTTTATTGCCACATTTTACCAATTTTTATGAATTTATAAAAAAATTTTTAAAATTTTGGACCAAACAGACATCATATTTCATTGACTACAGTTTTTTGTCAAAATTTTGGCAAGAATCTGAGAAAAATTGACTAGGGTTTACTTTATAAAGGTGACAAAAACTGACGTTGGCACCTAAAAGGTTAATCTTCTGCTTCTAAAAGGCTGCCCAGTTGATCATCTAACAATTTGGCAAAGCCAATAAATCTGTATTGTATACTTCAGTATACAATGCATGATTTGGGGCACATGAATATTCCACATTGATAAAGAATCATTAGCATAAAATTTCAATACCGGAACAATGCTCATTAATATAATTTGCATAAATTAATACTAATATGCCTCGTATTTTGCACCAATAGTACTTCAGCAGAAGAAAATAGTGGTCACTGTCATCTCTTTTAAAAAGTGACATTTCAGAGAACAAATTCTAATATCGTAATCAGAGTTGGGTATCAGTAAAACCACTTAGTTTGTCCTGTAGCTCTGTACAGAGTTATTGTTCTCAGAGTGGAAAAATTAAAACTGATGCGGCCATGTGCTTACCTGTCCAGGAAGGCAGAGAACAGACTGTTCACTGATCAGTTGTCTGGTAAAGTCTAGATCATCTTTGAAGTCTGGAAACCTGTCAATGTCGATACCAATCTTGGAAAAAGATTTTTAAAAAAATCATTTTAGAGAGAAAACACGCACTGTTCAAAGCTACTTGCAGTTCTAACATTAGTTTTTGTTGACATTGATCTAGTTTTGGGTCGGTATTATCCATATTACAATTCAACAGCACCCTAGGAGGACAATGAGTTATTGATTATGATTATGAGTTGAGGAGTCCTAGAAATTCCTGTAAATCAAAGATTGCTGTTTTACTGAACCAGCTTTTTTAACATAAGGCTGTTTTCATATCAGTTAACACAATATTTCATTAAACACATCAGCTATACTACTGATGGAGATGATCATGTCGTCAGCTTGTTAACAAAACCCAGGTACCTTTTTTTTCCCCTGTCCAGATACTCAATTATGACACTGAGAATGATACAGTCGTTGGTTAAAAATCGTGATCCAAAAGACTGACTGCGACAACAAACTTTCACTAATATGCGCACTTGTCAAGTACAGTAATCACAGCAGATCAGGGAATGTCTTCCATTTGTAAAATGCATCTGAATGTTTGGGAATATTTGGAATTCAAAGAAGCACAACACTGGCTAGACATTACATCCTTGAGCCAGATTAGTTATGTAATTTTGAAATTTCTTGTAGCTCATGTATACTGTAGTTTCGCAGGAGCATAATGCATAAAGTGATCCAATAATATGATTACTGTCACTGATAAATATATGCAGAGGGCTTTTTGGCCCTTTCAATACCATAGTTGGCAATAACAAAAGCTGCTGTTATTCTAGGGGATAGGTTTCTACTTGAATGTCTTTCAAAAATCTATTAATATCAAACTGAAGTCGTCGAAGACAAAAAATATTCAGACAAGACTTGATCGACTTTTCTCACAATCGATGATCTCATGAAATGGCATGACACAAGTACATTGATGGGCAATTCCAACAAAGCCAATAAAAAACCTCTGCGTCCAATCACTTTTTATGGACACAGCCATGTCACACTTACCATCATGTACATGGCTCCCCTTGGCATGACTGGCGTCAAGCCTGGTATGTCTTTAATTCTGTTGTAACAGTGGTGTGCATTGTTCTGTCAACAACAAAAAACATTTCTCGGGGTTAATTCACCAGGATACAAATCTATCAGATGACCAGTACAAACTACAGGTAGCGCTGCTTTACAAAAACATACATTTACACTGGAGAACATTAGGATTGAAATCAACCATTTTTGAAACAAAACCACACAATGGTGACATCAAATCACATTGCCTTGTATCTGACACTTCCAATTGAGGGGATTATTCACTCACTCAATATGTTAATATCTATCTATCTATCTATCTATCTATCTATATATCTATCTATCTATCTATCTATCTGTCTGTCTATCTATCTATCTGTCTATCTATCTATAGATAGACAGATAGTTTGTGGCACATATTTAACATTAAAATCTTAATATTTTATAAAGTGGCAGTGGAAGATATGATAACTATGAAAGTATTCAAACATTTGCATCGTAGCCTTCCAATATCTGGATTGTACACTGTGTATACAATACCCATGTAGAGACAATACTTACTTTGACAACTTCAATGGTTTTATCAAAGAAATGCTGAGGAGTCTCTTCTAGGATATTTTTCATGGCTGCTTGTACCAGTGTGTTTGGTCCAAGAATTCGCTGTGACAGACGCAACAATCCATCACGAACCTGTGGGTGTGAAACAATTAAACGTCAAGATACAGAAAGAAATACCACAAAGGATGCATACATGAGGACATCAGCACAGTGACACTAATGTCCTAAAAATGCATCATTTGCAGGATTTTCATTATAACATTATCATTATACACCTTACATAAATGAATGGAACGTCAAATGGACCGGGTAGTAAAGGTTTTGGGCAACTGCATCTATTGTCTTTCTGATCTATAGCAAGATTTGATTGCCATCCTGGACTCATTTCTGACAGCTTGCCGGTGTACCACACAAACAGAGGAAGAGACATTTTCCTGAAATCATCCAATGGGTCCCTTGAAATTGTCTGAACCATAAAATGCAAAGTGTGGCACTTGTGGTGTCTGGAAATAGTTTATGTTATGGAATATGCCTTTGGTTTTTGCTATTTCAATGATGAAAAAAATAATTAACTTATTATGGACAGATCATTCTGTGAAGATTTTGAAACTCAAAAGTTGATATTCATTGTATTGACTTGATTGGGCAAAAGTTACTTCTCAATATGAATCAAAATGAAAATAAACACATTTTTCACTGTCTGCTTTTCAACATAAGCCCCCTTGGACTGGCAAAAAAGATAAACTTAGAAACCTTATGAGGAAGTTAACCTCGGCCTCTAAAAAAACTAGACCGAATGTGCATTACCCTTTTACCACAATGGTTTGGCCTAAACCCATTGTCATCAACAGTGATTATGGACTTCACAAAGAATTTTAGGGGGTGAATGGGGGTGAATTTACATGCTTGTTCTTTTCTAATCTACAGATTTTGATACATCCCCGTATTGCCTTTGTACACTGTGATTGGACCTTAACACTGAAACATGCGGGTGACTGAGAAAAAAGACATTGAAGAAAGAAGGCCTGCTGTGAAGTATTACCTCTTTATCGAAGACATTATTACGATCATGAACAATAATCCACCCAGTTCTCCATCCGGGACACAGATACCTGTACAGTAAAAAGGTGATGATGATAAGTTTTTATCAAATCTAGAAATAAATAATTTTATGTCAATTGTACATTCTTGATCTACTCCCCAAAGCATTTTGAAACAGCTATTATCTAGATTATCACAATTTCATCTATAGGTGTAAAATGAATGCACTGTTATTGTTTACCTATGAATTCTAGTCTTGACCAGAATTCACCGTTAGCAATAACAATAAGTTTTTGTCAATGACATAGTCCCAACTTGTAATAGGAGTATTAGTCTTGATGAGGCAGGGAAATGAGGTCATTAAGAAGTATCACTGGAGTGTATATGTTCAGATCTATGGACACATAGGTCTATGTCATTGTTCCCAATTTGAAACAAGAGGCATGTATAAGTTATGGTTCTAAATCAGGAAAAAAGATCAGACCTCTAGCTGTATTGGCCAGCCAAGAAATACATATGTGCATAATAAATGAGGTACAAGATGTGACATCTTAAGGTCTATTATCCTATCAAAATCGAAGCGTAAAGAACTTGTGGTTACTGAGTTATGCATATATATGCATATTCAAGGTCAAAGGTCATCAGGTCACGTGGCATTTTGAAAAGAAAAACATTGTATTGCTAATTAATCCATATATGCCAAAATTCAGACCTCTAGCTCTATTGGCTTGCCCACAATATATATGGGCATAATTAACGAGGTAAAGCATGTGCTGTCATAAGGTCTCCCATCCTACTAAATATAAAGGACATAGCACTTGTGGTTACTTATTTATTGACATTATCGTGTATTGTAGGTGAAAGGTTATCGAGGTCACATGACATTTTGTCAAAAAATTTCTATCCTATAGTCTATCCCTATATACTAAAAATCATACATTACCTCTATTGGCTTGCTCAAAATCAGATATGCACATAATTAATGAGGTACAATATGTGGCATCATAAGGTGTCCCATCATACCAAATATGAAGGGTATAGCATTAATGGTTCCTGAGTTGACAAATATGTATATTTGAGGTCAAGGTCACCTAGGTCACATGACATTTTGTCAAAAAAATTGTATTGCAAAGTTATCCCTATATACCAAAAATCAGACCTCTAGCTCTATTGGCTCGCTCAAAATTAGATATGCGCATAATTAATGAGGTACAATATGTGGCGTCATAAGGTGTGAGTAACCTTGTGTCCCATCATACCAAATATGAAGGGTGTAGCACTTGTGGTTACTGAGTTATGGACAAATATGTATATTTGAGGTCAAAGGTCACCAAGGTCACGTGACATTTTGTCAAAAAAATTGTATTGCTAAGTTATCCCTACATACCAAAAATCAGACCTCTGGCTCTATTGGCTCGCTCAAAATTAAATATGCACATAATTAATGAGGAACAATATGTGGCGTCATAAGGTGTCCCATCATACCAAATATGAAGGGTGTAGCATTAGTGATTACTGAGTTATGGACAAATATGTATATTTGAGGTGAAAGGTCACCAAGGTCACGTGACATTTTGTCAAAAAAATGTATTGCTAAGTTATCCATATATACCAAAAATCAGACCTCTAGCTCTATTGGCTCGCTCAAAATTAGATATGCACATAATTAATGAGGTACAATATGTGGCGTCATAGGGTGTCCCATCATACCATATATGAAAGGTTTAGCACTTGTGGTTACTGAGTTATGGACAAATATGTATATTCGAGGTCAAAGGTCACCAAGGTCACGTGACATTTTGTCAAAGTGTCTGAGATATCTGCGTGAACGGATAGACTCACATGGATGGACTCACGGACTGACATGACCCAATCTATGAGCCCCCTGGACTTTATCTGTGGGGACTAAAAACTGTGTCACTGCATCCTTTTTGCAATATGAATACAATGAGAAACTAAATTTTATTTTTCTTGGCCTTATACATGGGAGTCTATGGACTGCCTTATACATGGGAGTCTATGGACTGCCTTATACATGGGAGTCTGAGGACTTCCTTATACATGGGAGTCTATGGACTGCCTTATACATGGAGTCTATGGACTGCCTTATACATGGGAGTCTATGGACTGCCTTATACATGGGAGTCTATGGACTGCCTTATACATGGGAGTCTGAGGACTTCCTTATACATGAGAGTCTATGGACTGCCTTATACATGGGAGTCTATGGACTGCCTTATACATGGGAGTCTATGGACTGCCTTATACATGGAGTCTATGGTCTGCCTTATACATGGGAGTCTATGGAGGTGAAAACTAAAAAGTCCTCTAACACGGCCAAATTTGATCGCATTGTGAAACAAATCAACGTGCATCTGTATGAGGTACTAGGGCACTATCCTTGTACAAGTTTGAACGAAATCGCTCCAGGCGTCTCTGAGATATCTGCGTGAATGGACGGACGCACGCACGCACACACGGACGGACGCACGGACGGACTGACCAAACCTATAAGTCCCCCCGGACGGTGTCCGTGGGGACTAATAAAGTTTTCACAATAATGTACAGGTTGAGTTGACTAGCTGAACACTGTGTACACTATATCTCAACATGCTTTAACCCTTTCACCACCATGGTTTGTCCCAAATCCATTGTTTTCTATGGTAAAGTTGGACCTGTATACAGGGAACTGGGGGAGAAAGGGTTAGGGAGTAGAATAAGAAACTAAAAACACAAAAAGTGAAAAAATCCATCAAAGGTTACAGCTTTTGGTCCTTGTATTGATGGGGAATTTTTGAAGTTACACAATACAGTGAAACTAATGAGGGAGCATGTGACAAAGGTGAACACTGATGTAAGTAAACTAAGAATCATAAACACAGCAGGGTCATCGAACCACATGATTTCATTCAAATTATGTTCAATGCCTTTAATTTGTGATTTTTGCGATTTCTATCATTGGTGGTAAAAGAGGACCATTTTGACTTTGTTGTCAATAATTATTTCTACAAGTTTAATAAAAAAATTCTGAAAAATATTTTTGCATTGTCATGATGGTATACTACAACACTGATTAAAAGTTAATCTTATTTCTGATAACATCCTCCATACAAATTCCGATAGTGTAGTGTCCCACGTGTGAACAGATATAACTATTACATAAAAATATTGTAAGTCTCAGAAAGCACAACTGTAGCACCATATCACTCATATTTTGTTGCATTTATCCATTTCTAAATGACTGCACTGTATTAGTTACCTCTTTGTGAGACCTCCACACGCCAGTATGGGTACTTCTGTTGTCAACGATGCAAGATTGTAGTATTTCTCACCAGGGAAAACAAAGTCTGCGTAGATTTCATCCGACATGATCGGAAGCTTGTTCCTTTCAGCGACTGAAAAATATTAAGATGCAGAAAAAAATTAAGTTAAATGTAACAAGTCATCGTTGATGACACAGTCCCCACTTGTTAATGGGTACTTTGATTACAGGTCCTCAGAGAGGATAGAGTCCTCTTCATTAGGTCTGTGATAAAAATACTTTTGAATAAATTCGCTTGATACATGTGTGAGTTGTAGTTCAGAACATGGAAAAATCGTAATAAAATGGCCACACGGTGGCCATATTGGATCGTATCACAAAACAAATAAATGTGCATATGTATGACATAGGTCAATGTCCTTGTAGCAAATTTGATTAAAATTGGTTGAGATATGCCTGAGTTATGGCTTGTACATGTAAAATCATAACAAAATGGCCGCACAGCAGCCATATTGGATCGTATCACAAAACAAATTAATGTGCATATGTATGACATTGGTCAATCTCCTTGTACCAACTTTGAATAAATTCACTTGATACATGTCTGAGTTATGGTTCTGGACATGAAAAATGTAATAAAATGGCCACACGGTGGCCATATTGGATCGTATCACAAAACAAATCAATGTGCATGTGCATGACATAGGTCAATATCCTTGTGCCAAGTTTGAATAAAATCGGTTGAGTTATGCCTGAGTTATGGCACTGTACATGAAAAAATCATAACAAAATGGCTGCACGGCGGCCATATTGGATCGTATCACAAAACAAATTGATGTGTATAGCTATGACATTGGTCAATGTCCTTGTACCAACTTTGAATAAAATCTGTTGAAACATGCCTGAGTAATGGCTCTGTACGTGAAAAAATCGTAACAAAATGGCTGCACGGCGGCCATATTGGATCGTATCACAAAAAAAATTGACGTGCATATCTATGACATTGGTCAATGTCCTTGTACCAACTTTGAATAAAATCAGTTGAAACATGCCTGAGTTATGGCTCTGTACATGAAAAAATCATAATAAAATGGCCGCCTGGCAGCCATATTGGATCGCATCACAAAACAAATCGACGTGCATCTGTATGACATATGAAGTAATCCTTGTACCAAGTTTGAATGAAATCGCTCCGGGCATCTCTGAGATATCTGCGTGAACGGACGGACGGACGGACGGACGCACGCACGGACGGACGGACGCACGGACGCACGGACATGACCAAACCTATAAGTCCCCCCGGACGGTGTCCGTGGGGACTAATAAAAGATTATGACTATCTAACATCAAGATGGACAGACTATCTCAGTACCGATATGTTGTGTATATCCTGATACTAACATGGATTATTACTATGAGAAAGTTAAATACAGACGATGTAAAATCTGTCGAAGCCTATTTTTACACACAGAATGTACAAAACTTTGAGAGTGCACGTTGCAATCATTTTTACAAACCACGTCACTTTCTTGATAAAGTTTCAATTCTGAATGAAAATCTTTCAAATTTTGAAAATGGCTTAGAGAAGTGGCATGTAGATATAAAAAAATTCCTTAAATTGTCAAAACAATAATTTGACAAACAATTATGCCTTTTTTGATTAATTTCCAAGTCAGGCCCTATATTTAGTTTCAGAGAAGAAATAGTTTATTGCAAAAGTGTATAGACTCACCAGCCAAAATGTCCTGTAAATGTTCTTTTGAGTAGACAGATCCACACGGGTTTGACGGATCATTAACAATGATAAATGCTGTGTTGTCATCAATCAGCGATTCCATGTGACTTACATCAGCTTCCCAGTCTTTATCCGGCTTTGGAGAAAAGATGCATGAACATTTGTTATGAAAATCACGTGTATATCCCTTTTCCTGCCAAGTCCATATTTCACCACCAGGTCAAGATGGTTAAAATTAATGAAACACAACATATTCAATATGATGTATTTTAACATAATACTGTACATTTGAAGGCTGTTGAAAACATAATAATGTAAAGTTGATTTTTTTTGGACAAAAGATGCTATAACATACCAAGCCAAGCGGGTGAAAATACGTCATGTTTTGGCTAAATACCACTTTTTACTGACTTGGCTGATGGGGAAGTAATACAGATATTACTGTCTGGCAGGAAAAGGGTTAAATCAGTCTCATCAAGTTCACTTACATGGCCCATGAACTTGAGGTAAATCAGACATTTCATAAACCACCTTGCAGGAAATGTAAATTGCGCCCTCTGGTGGCTGGTAACACCATATGTCCAACTGCATTTAAATTTGCACAAGAAAAAGTGGGTGGATGGATGGATGGGCGTTACCATACATATACCGTACTCGTCCGAGTATAAGCCCCTGCTCGTGTATAAGCCCCCCCTACTGATTTCAGAGGATTTTAGAAAATGCATTACATCCGTTTATAAGCCCCTACCCTAGTGTAACTCACATACAGAAAGGGTAGGAGAGTATATTTGGTCATTAAACTTGGCAAAATTACTTTTAGATAATAAAGAAACTATTAAAAGATGTTAAAACATGGGAAACTGGAGTTCCGTTGACAGCATCGTAAGGAAAATGACACGTTTCTCCAGTACTTTCCTGATTCTTTGACCCTGCTCACCCCCGTCGCATAAATAGAATAGTCTCACTCACGTCCGGTCCGCCATTGTTTATTTTCATTCACGTCCACGATGTTTCATGCTTGAAACATGCAGTTTCTTTTGTTTGAAGCAATTATCCTTTCATTTGTGAAGACTTTTCCTGGTGACTATTACAATTTTCACTGCTATGTTGTTGTTTTCATAAGGTGTAGATAGTTTGATACTGGAATATTGAGTTGCCTTTCCGTGTAGGCAATGCATGCCTGTTCACATTACTGTTGATCAGCAGCATACATGACGTCCTTGTTTGAAGTTTAGGGGTTTTTTTCGACGCTGAAATTTTACCAAAATGTCACTTCTGTATTCAGAGATTGTACAATCAATTTCTTTGGATGTGTAAGTCGATTTTGAAAACGATAGAAAGATCGAGTGGTGTTGGAAAAAATCGTGCATAAAATTAGCATAAATTAAACGTCCATGCCAGATAACATGGGGTTGCTCGAGTATAAGCCCCTCCCCTAGTTTTACCGCTGTTTAGTGTTGCCGAGCCGGGCTTATACTCGGACGAGTACGGTAATGGTGTGAAAATCCTTTTCTTTAGACCAGAAAGACAGAAATCCATGATCTGCACTTTTTTCTGCATACAGCATGTTGTAGCAAGACAACTGAAGAGGGCAGCTATTTTTCAGACCAGCATAAACTATACAGAACAAACACACATTGAGATACATACTAAATGTACACACTCTGAACATATATCAGTTGCCTATTATGTGACAGAATATGCTTTGTAACTTCAGTGTGCCAAAGATTCTTATCTTGACAATCTTAATGAGTGCTGTTTTTATAATTATTTGGCACTAAACAATACTTCATGAGATAAAATAAATTCATTATATTCTTGACAAAATAATAGTAACAGGTGGATGGTAAGTTCGACAAGCTTTCAAAGCTACCAGCATCTTGATATAGGTCACAGTATCAAAAGATATATAGCACTTGCATCCGAATTGTCAAAACTTTTTTCCATGTATTTCATACATGTGATAACCTCTGACCATGTGTGGATGGCCGAAAGGATGCACACTGAAATTGAAGCAGTTTGAATTTTTTTATCACTATGGAAACAGCCTGATAACTAACTATGCATGTAAACCTGACTTACCAAGAGATTGTACCTGCGCACTCCGACCCCAAGGGACAGTGCGATAGTTTCGTAGATGGAGAAACCAGGACGGGGAATTAGACAATTCTGTCCTGGGTTGGCTAACACTGATATGACAAGTTCTATTGCACCTGAACAGCCACTGGTGAGAATGACATCTTTGGCTTCGACTGGAGCGTTTGCGTCACTGTACGCTCTAGCTACAGCTTCTCTGGCTTCCACGTAACCTGTGCACAAGATGACAAAACAGTATGCGGAGCGTCAGTTTGCCATAAAGTCACATTTTTGAATCATACAGAAATTATTCCCTCCACTAAAAAAGTAAATAATGCGCAATACAAGGTACTTCAATATTGTCATTACTGTCAATATTACATTATCTAAAGAGTTGCATACTTAAAATTACAACAATTTGATGAATTCTGTCAAGTTAAAACCCTTTGAGTGCAAATGTCAATTTTTGTCACCCTTATAAAATATACCTCAGTCATTTTTGTCAAATTTTTACCAAATTTTGATCGAAACTGTGGCCATGAAATGTGGGTTTTTGGTCCAAAATTATCAGAAAAATTACAGAAAAGTTCATTAAAATTGGTAAAATCTTGCACTGAAATTTTTGGGGAAAAAATACAGCACTAACATTAGCAAATACTTATAATACATCCTGTGAGTTACTGTGACACACGTCACATGCGTTATTTGCACCCATAAGTTTGATGAAAGAACAGCTTCGGAAAGTAGAAATGTTTTTCTGCTCTGGTGACGCAGGAACATGATATGTTGCTATGAGGTCTTATGTTTTGAGAGTTCATATTTCTTCTGTTTTCTTTGACAATATGAAGAAAAAACACTCTACAGCCTTGTACTTTCAGGGTTTGAATGTCAGCTTTGCATGCAAAACATGATTTCTCATCAGATAAAGAATAGGGTCTCCTTAAATCATGCAGATAAATCTAGTGATTGACATATCCTCCAAATTTCGGCAATTTCCACACACTTACCAACAGACGGTCCATATCCATTGGCCGTTCCAGTTTTGACAGCATGCACAACAGCATCGACAATATTCTCTGATGGTTTCAGATTGCCAAAGACTGTGGGATCACCTGTGTTCATTGAATTAAAAATCAGAAATGAAAGAAAGGTATTGAGGTGGTAGCCTCAATAGTGACAGACTTTAACTTTTGCTAAACCTTTTCTCAAGGAATGTTTCAAAACATCTTTCTGCATCTTTCAAAATCAAGAATAAAAATTGGGGGTCACCGTGTAAATTTTGGTGCTAGTCTGAGAAATAAATTATCTATGGTTTACCAATTTTTGAAATTCAAATGGCCACTCATCCCTGTGTTAACTCTATGGAGAAAAATATAATTTTGGAATTTAAAAAAGCTTAAGCCAGTGAAACGTTTTCTTTCATACACCAATGGCTTTTAAAATAAACCCCTAAAGTGATAGATCAGAAAAGAACTTTATAAATTTCAGTCTGCATATCTGTCCCTGAGGCGCATTCTACCTTAAGGCATATGTGCAAACCTCTAAAATTACAAATTTGGTCAATGTTATAAGCGTCCGCATTGGTGATTGGTAAAACAAGTTGATGAAGGAGATTTATAGGGATGGTAATTGCCAGAATGAGATGTTTCCTTGATAAAATAGAAAAAGTAAAGTTATAGGCATATACACACATGACACGCAGGCTTCTCATGGAGGTAGGAATGGGAGATAGTCATGACATCTATTTTAATAACTTCTTGTTGTTTGCAAAACCCTCAATGGTTCTATAAAAATTGCTGCACTCAGTAATGATACAATGTATGCAGCCTAATTACAGAAATTTATTCAATATGCAAATGAGCTAGTAATAAGAATCTGGTGCTCGTAAAGTGTCTAACATGAAAAATGTCTAAAATGACTAGAAATAAGAACCGTGAATAACAATTGGTTTGGTCAAAATTGGCACACTCAGTACTGCATGATTACAGAAATTCATTAAATATCCAAATGAGCTGATAATTGGAATGGCATGCTCGTCAAACTTACAATTAATAGCACAAAGTATGGTCAAGATCCGTGCTCTAAATATTGATTATATCACCTAATTACACACATATTAGTAAGTAGACCTAAGTATGATCAATGTATAGCAGGGATCCAGTCAAAATTGGTGACCTCAGTTTTGATTTAGAGTCCAATAGCACTGATCGCAAATGATGTCATGTTTTTCTCTCATTAAAATGCATAAATAAATATTTGTCTGCATTTTCCGCATAAACGACGAAAATAAAACCTGGTAGTGTTACAATGGTTACTAAAAATCACACTAGTTCGTGGTATTTTATAGCTCAGACTACAAGCTGCAACAACAGCCGTACATGCAACAACAAAGTTTGTCCGAATTTTAAGGCAGCGTTGTCCGAAAGTCACGCGCATACAGCTATAACAAACCTGAAATCGCAATCAACGCTATTACGGAAATTTACTAAATTTGCAAAAGACTTAAAATCTGTAAACCACACCCACTAAACTTTAACAGTTTGAGTACCTGCATAGTTTCATCAATTTTGGTGGGGGACTTCATCAGCTGCAGCCTAATGTATGTTCATTAATTATGCAAATGACGATTAATTATGCAGTGCACATCTACCAAAATGTAATCAGATTTATTAAGTTTGTGTGATGATGCTACTTAGCAAATTGCAAGATATTCTGACCAGTGGTTTTTAATTTGTGACGATGAGCAAAATTTGTCAATAGCAGACAGAAATACCGATTGATACACATATACACATACAAAGAAACAGACAAACAGACAGACATTGTGGCGACACACAGCCCACATTATCCAAAAATATCTGTTTCCAGAGACCCAACCTATGCTATTTAAAGCTACTGAACCTAAACTCAATTGCCATTATTTTTATATCAAACATTTGAATTTCACTAAGTTGTGCTGATTTTTCACAGATCATCCATATGAATAGATCATTCAATTATTATGTAAATGCATGCTTACCATAATTTTACCAGGCCTATCACTTCCCCATCTGCCAATTAATTAAGTCAGTAAAAAGTACAACTGAACCAAAACCAATATATATCCAATAAAATTAATTTCCAGTGTCTATTTCCATGGACTGTCAAATGTTGAAGTCTGTTAAAATGCAACATATGGGACATGTAATATGTTTATGCCTTCCTAGTTTTATACAACTTGACCTGAAGTGGTGACATATGCACTTGATGGGACAAAAGTCAATCTAATGGTTCCGTGATGCCAGCTGTAGCTCACCTATTGAGAGTGCAATCAGTTCCTTTTCTGGATTGGGTTGAATTCTCATGCTGTCGACGATATCTCGGATGGGATTGAAAGTATTGCGGGCCATATCCGATGCTGGGACATCCCATGTTGATTTCTTGCCTTTGATACCGCTGGATGAATTCATACCTGTATAACAGAAAGAGAAGAAAGAAAAAGTAAATAACTATAAGTAGAGAATGGGTACATTACATCAATTTAACCTGTCTCTGACCATGAACCTATTATATTTAAAGTGTTGTAACTCAAGGATTTTGACTTTCTTTTGCAAGTCATCTGGCTTCGATACTTATGGTTGGGATTATAAATATTCCTACACCTTTTCACCTAAGTTTCAGCAAAAAGTTGGTGATTGACTCATATTTACACTGTTGGTGCCCCGTATATTGACTGACAGTCAATATTTCCTCCTGTGTTTTCATTGTGGTGACTGCGGATAAAGTATGTAACTATGAATGAGAATTGATGAAATATCATTGCTCAGCAGTTGCTACGCATGGCTGTCATAAATGAGGATGTATCCTCTTCAACAAGGCGAATGTAATATTTTTTTGCGTCCTACACTTGAAATTGTTTAAACCACAGAAATTTTCCAGCACAAATTTGCTTGAACTGGCAAAAACTTGTCTTTCAGGACTTCTTGAAATCATTCAAATGTTCCTCTCCTGTTAGTAACTTTGGTCTATGCCAATTTTGATGTATCATTTATGTCTGCATGGCAATTGAAATCAAGACTGTGAAAGGTTCAGTGTGTTCTTGTATGCACATCATCTACAACCGTGGCATTTCATTGTTCTCCACAGCTTGTAAAAACCGAGGGGTGGCATAGAGCTGTATTTCACTTTTGTGTAGATTTTCATCAAAACGGAATGAGTCTAGCTCTGTATCATTGACAATTGACTTTCAGTTCACAAGATTACACCAGTATAATCACAGATGCCACACTGTCAGGGCTTATTATGACCTTTGACTTTTAAATCTCTGAACACGTCACCACACCGGCTTGCTCACCGTCTATTGATAGTGGATATGCTCCATACATTGAGATAATAGACAGAGAACCTCAATGCTCCACATGAAGTAATGTAAAGCAGCCTAATTATTATTTTGTCTGAAAATAATAATATGGTTGGTTTAGGGAGTACAGTCACCATTTTTCAGCTGATTTGTCAATATTTTTTTCTCATTAGGGGGTTTATTTTATTCACACCTGTCAACAGGGACTTGAAGGACTGCTAAGGGCGTAAGCTCTCGTAATTGATTCCTATTAATTTGGGATGATTATCCTACTGGAAGATACACAGAGAGTTATAACAATTTCACAGTCCCTTGCTATCATTATGAAATTCTAAGACAAAGCTGTTTCTTATGTCATAACATAGGACTATGATTTCAAAACTATGGAATCACTTAGTCAATGTTGCAAAGTATTGCAAATTTTTTGAAGGTCATGGATCCTTACTTCTGTTCAGAAATCAGTCATAATTCAGGACAGAGTACGCAAAATTTAAAATTCACACAAATTCTGAAACATTGTTATGTATACATGCAATTTCTATCATTGTTTAGAAGACAACTGTTTAAATCAAGAAATATGGTATGACCTTCATAAAACTTGACTTTTTAGGAGTAAAAACTTGGTTTCTGTTGACATTCATTTGCAGAGAATAAGCAACATATATTAACAAAACTCAGCCCTTGCAAACTCACAAATTATTTTTTCAGGATAGAGTTCTTTTGCAGATGATACATGGCTTCAAAGGATGATCAACTTTTACAACAAGAAAATTTTGGCTTCAATCTATCGATTATCCTTGATAGAGTCACTGAAAATTTTGAACTCACTCACTGCTGTAAATTCATCCATGAAGGTCAATGTTCAGAGTTTTTCTCTAAAATGAATGAAAGTGGAAAAAATATGCACCAACATTTGGACCAATTCTCGTTCATGTCAATTGGATTAATTTCTAAAGTTTTCTCTCGGATAATCAAAAGCTCATGATAATGATCAAATGCTGATATCACAACAGAAGAACAAGCAATTTGCCTGATGATGGAAAATATAATATCTCACACACTGCTATCTTAATGAAAGAGATAATATAAAAACACCAAGCTACCTGCACTGTTTCAGTGATTCCTCTGTCAGGAGACTGCTGATGTGCCCTCGGCCAAGTTTGCTTCACTAATGACCAATTATGTATAAACTTGGTTTTAAAACACTACTGTTCCCAATTTTGGTACCCCTAGCTCTGTGTTCAGACAGCAGCCACCAAATTTATGCAAATTGCCTTTCTTTTTAATGGCCAGCCCCTGGGCCCCTTTCATTGCTCACAGTGTTTCCAATTGAGTTGTGGAAGTTCCAAAAGAATAAACCCCTGGTTTGATTTATAAATTTCACAAAAAAATTTAGTCTTTCCACAATTTGCCGCCAAATTCCATGACAAGTGAGTTCTCAGGTGAACTCTATGTCTAAAATATTATTCCTTTGTATGTTAAATTATGCTGAATTGCCCTTTCAACGATGGGGTTACCAGAGCAATAATATTCAAAAGGCTAGAGGGTCTTTATAGATTAGACTTCATGAGAAGATCCCTTTCGTACACACCAGGGTGAACTGCTTTGTTATGCAAATTTGACTTTTTGGCCCGATCAGGGATTCACCTGTGCAGTTTGAAAACTCTGTTTTTGTGGCTTGATCACGGTACCTCTATCACCAGTGATAGAGAGCTTGATCATGGCTCAATATGGCATTCCTACAGGAAAATATAAAATCTCCAAGCGTTAAAACAAATGCAAACCCCACATTTTCTGGATTACAAAAAATTACACCATGTAGAGAACAAGCTACGGGGCGCACACTTTGAATTCAGCTATTCCCCCCTCCCTTCGATAATGGTACAATCCATGTGTCTGGGCATGGAGGTAGTAGAGACTACCTCCATGGTCTGGGTAATGTATCTTTCTGGACCTTGGACTTCAACATGAACATCTGCAGATTTTTGACTTTCTTAGCTATGAAAAATTTGTGCATTAAAAAAAGGCTTTTCAACGCAACATCGTCAATTAGTCAAAAAGCATATGACAGTCAGGTCTTGGCATCCGATTCACTTATGGAGGGGCACTATTTTTGTTTTTCATACACTATATGCAGCTCAAAAAGTTTATTAGTTTATTTGTTTATGTCTCCCTCTTATCTGATAAGGCTTAATTTGTGGTGTTATGTGGTATTATTCTCAAAAAAGCAATTTGCACAATCTTGATTAGGCCACAGACACTGTCTACTGTGGAACAATAGGTCTGCATGATATCAACAGCCAGCAACACCGTTGTTTATCTGTTATTGTTCATCGGATAACACTGATAAGTAATTGTTTATTAGTATTCAAAGTTTGTTGTCATCCTGCCTTTATTATTATGCATACAGAATGGTGCATGATTTTCAGCAAATGACTATTTCCCACGGCTAATCAGTGTATGGGTTCCTTAGAATGTGTAGAACTGCTAGTTTGGTATACCAAAGCTATAGAGTTCTTGACAACAGGGATCCTCAAGATTGTTACAGGGGCTCCCCGTGGTATATGTCAATACAATATCTTATAATGGGTCAGTAGGTGTAACTTTTTGATGACTTTTTTCACTATTTTTTTGTTTTTTAATATGTAACATTTCTTGTTTTATTGCCCATACAATGTTGAGATACACAGTATTCGGCTTGTCAACTCAGCCTGTAGAGATGGAAACTGCATTCTTACTATTGACAACTGAATTCTAGTCTCTACTACTACAATTCAAATGTAAACACAAGACATAGAGCCTCGAGGATCTATGCACAATAAGAGTTCAGTCTAAATGTACGGACAATGGAGGTAGTACCTCCATGTGGTAACTAACTTACACCCGTGGCCACTTTAGTGTTGATTAAGCCTGTCTTTAGTCTTTCAGCATGTTTCTGGGAGCAGAACAAGAATTTGCACTTGGCATACAAGATAAAGACAGTAAAAAATTTTCAAGTTACAGGTTCTGTGAACATTATTCATATACCTAAGTGTCTGTGTTCTAAAAACCAAGCAAATTTTAATTTTAAACTCAGCTACAAAGCTCACTAATGTTCTCTGCACAGATGAAAACATTTGTTTACAAAATCTGAATTTAAAACATGTTTGTTTTTGTGATAGTCTAAAAGTTGCAATTTTTGAACAAAATTGAAAAATCGACAAAGAAATGTACATAATACTTGTGTTTCTCTGAACTCAATTCAACTTTTTAAAAGCAGAGAGCAAGTCTGACAAATTTTCCTGGATACAAAATAGTTTCTTGTCCATTTTTAACTTCACACAGGCATCACATGTTTGTTTCTTCAGCACTGGTCTAGAAACGCCTATTGTTCTAAAGGTGTGAATTACCCCTCCTGCAAGGACAAGCCTTGATATGGATTAGTCTCAGAATTTGTCATTCCATTTTCCTCATTATCAAAAAGTGACCAACTTGCAAAACTTTGATAAATTGGTGATTCATTGTTTTAGAAAAAATCAGAAATGTCAACTTCAAAATGGAGAATCCATTTCCAGTTTGGTTTCCCATCCTTTGTACGGTGATTACAAAACAGCAATTTTGTCATACCTTGTAGTTTATACTTGTTACAAGCATGGATGTCCATGTTACAAGTAAGTGCAATATATATAAAACTTGAAAAAAAAAATTCAAGATTTGAAGTCTGTTAAAGCACAGAGGTAGAAACCTCCATGGTTAAAGGTAAAATAGCCTCCAGTTATCAATATTAACCCTTTGAGTGCTGTGATTTTCCCCACAAAAATTTCAGGGTAATATTTCACCAATCTTTTTGAATTTTATCTGTAATTTTTTGATAATGTTGGACAAAATTGACATACAATTTCAATGGCTGGAGTTTTTGACCAAAATTTTGGAAAAAATCGGCAAAAACTTGTCTGGATCTGAAAAAAGTTGCTGGCTATAATGTCAAATTCTATAAAGGGAACAAAAGTTGACTATGGGTCTCAAAGGGTTAAAACGAAAACAAAAGTAGAAATGCTGTAATTAAACTATATAAAAATGACATGTAAACAACAAGCACAGCATTCACGATTGCTAATAACTGTTGTTTACCAACATATCAACATCAAGCCCTATCACAAAGAAACCAGCTGTGTTTCTAGAACAGTGTTCAGATGATATGAAGAGTCAAAGTCTAGACCAAGGTCATCAGGTCTCCACTAACTGTGACTAGACTGTGGATTGTAGAACATACTCATTGATGTATTGCATTTCGTCACAGCATAGAGAGTTTTTTTGTAAACTTCAAGTTTGTTCATGTCGCAAATCTAAAACTTGCATCTGCAGCTTCTATCCGAGTATGGTCAAAGTGCTCATCTCAAAGTGCTGCCCGTAGTTTATCAATTTACAATATCTTCAAAGTCATACGCCCGATCATTTCAGGCAAGTTCTAAGATTTGAATCAACATATGGCTGTGTTCACAGTCTCCTTGTGTTTTATCACCTTTGCTTTCAAGTTCAACCGCACAGCTGCAATATCCAGTGTTGCAACCAGGGGAACTGCATGTGAACCACTACCATCTATTTTTTGGGACATTTTGCACATCTTGGGGACAACATGCGTCAGTTGTAAATCAAATTTTGTATTATTTTATTATAATTTAGTTTCACAAAGCGAAATTCAAGCTACCAGAACAGTGTTGCTCATGTTTTAATTTCAGACAAGTATTTGCAGCAGTATACCATGTACATGTACCTGCTGCCAATCACAGCTTAGCCAGACTGCAACCAAGTGCAGCGTTTTATTTACTTTTAACCACAGCTTCGAAAGTACGTTATAAGCCTCAAAATACTCATGCAAAACAAAGGCCATCGGCTGTAACAGATGTTACTTGCAGTCTAACACCATGAGTGCACAGAGGTGACCCATAGTATGTGGGAATGTGGGACAACGGGTCCGCTTTGGGGACATTTGTCACAAGGGCGCGAATATACCTTCAACATTTTTGATAAATTTATTTCAGTAAATCATTTTAGAAAATAACAATCTTGCCAGTCAAAATGACAAAAACCAGGATAATGTTCTGGTACATGTAACTATCAAAGTGCATTTTTGTAAACTATTTTCAGTGTACACATCATTATAGTAATGATATTGGTAATTAAGCTATATCTGCATCAGATGCATACTTCTATGTAGTCAGCTGCCAAGTATTTCAAACCCTGCTGTCAGGTATATTACATCTCCTTTTAGCTGGCTGTCACTTTCGGGCAAATACAGTCTTTCTGTTTTGTGGTAAAAAATACAGTTTTATACTTCCAATCTCATATCAGAATGCCACGTGTAAAACTTGCCAACAGCCTGTATTGAGTAGTCAGCCCTGAGAATCATTTCCTCATCGGTATCTTTAACCCTTTGAATGCCATAGTGTTTGTCGCCCTATTAAAATATATACCAATCAAATTTTTTTTCAGATTTTTGCCAAAATTTTGATATAAGACTGTAGCTAATGGAATATGTTGTCCCTTAGACCCAAAAGTATCACAAAAATTCATAAGGATTGGTAAAATGTTGCAGTAAAAATTTGACGGAAGAAATTATAGCACTCAAAGGGTTAATCATGAAATACAACAAAGGTTCTGTGTACGTGTACAAAATGTTATTTCTAATGATATCGATGTATAGGTGTATAGTTACGGCTTATCATGGCAGATACACATAATATATGATATATAAATTATCAAAACACGACATCCCAAGTGAAAAACAGGTACGACTTATCATGGCATATTCATATTTATATATTTATACATATAAAATGAAAATAACACTGAGACAAAATACAGCTATAACTTATCATGGCAGCTTTATTTATATGTATCTTAACACACATAAAATATCAAAAAACTAAACCAGGTCAAAAAGACAGTTAATGACTCATCATTGCCTATTCATATATATATATATATACATGTATATATATATAAAACATACTGAGAAAAACTATAGCTATGACTTATCATAGCAGATCAGTTTTATCAGTTATGATAGTATTTTAGATCATTGTAAGGCAAAAAAAAGTTTCTGGTCCTTGACATTCAGCAAAAGTGGTGCGGCGATTTTTTATTCCTGGTTTTGCACTATTGATGCAACAGTTTTCTTTTTAGCATTGTTGGACATGCTGTACTGATGAGTAGTGTAACCCTCCAAAAAGCCATGACGCTGCAGTGACCAGAAACGATCTTTTTTTTGCCTAAATGTCTGAGATCATGAAAAGTAAACTGCACCGTAGGTCTGGTCAAAACAAATAGTGAAAAAAAACATTGTCGTCAAGGAGTTAAGCCAAAGTGAATATTCTACATAATTTTGTTGCAGATATCATGTATAACAAGTTCTACAAAAGTCACTCTGTTGCATGCACAATATTGACAATCCACCGTCGTAAACTCTGCTTTACAGCTGATTTCCACAAACCTTTAACTTTCAAAACTAGAAAAATACCTGGCCGCAAACTGCATCAAGTATATCATGTGATTTCAATGTTCCAATCTGTTCACAAATTGTCAGGCATTTATGTTATAATTGCTGTCAAACACCATTTCTATAGGTATAACCCCATCAATCGGTAACAAAGTGCAGTTTGGACACGTCGTTGTTTGATTTCCATTTGAAAATATGGTTGGCCTGACAATGCCAAAGGTTTATTTTGTTTCATAACTGGAAAACACACAAAAAGATGAGATAAAGAAATTACATATGTAGTAATTTCAGGTATCTGTCTTAACTCCCCACTCAATAATCAGATTTATCTAATATAAATATTATTTACTTGATGAAATATTCAATGGAAAACAAAGAATGACAAACTGTTAATGGCTGTTGACACATTTGCTAATGCGAGAACCTGGGATTGAGAAGGACGCCTTTAACTACACACTACAAACCTTTTAAGCAAGTACAGTTAGGTTTTATTTGGTGCAATGGATATTATGATGTCAAAGTTTGATCTTTCATAATTCTTTCACTTTTCAATCACATTAAAATATATGAAAATCCTCTATAAAAAAGTTTTAACCATGTCAGGTGGTTTATAAAAATAGCAAGAAAGCAGCTGCTACACTCATGCAAGACACTGCTTTCGCCCAAGCCAACATCTGGAGAGAGCTCCAGATAAATCTACCTTTTGAGTTTTTGATAAAAAGTCATAAAAACCAATGTTTTTATCTTCATAAATACCTCAACGCTAAATTAGATTGCTTAGTTTTGAAATCTGACATGCTGTACACCTACTTTTCAGTGATTTTGTTTGAAAAGTCAAACATGAAACTATTTTTCTATGTTGAAAATCACTGTCTATCAAATGGTTGTGCAAAACACAGTGTGAATCTCCAGGTGTGTACTTAAAATCCTGTTGGTACTAAATAGATCCAAGAATATATGCTGGGTTCCTCGTACAATCAGCATTTAATATTAAAAGTCCATGTTATGACCAAATGATGCTGTGTCACAGAAAATGTATTTATATAAAAATAACCGTTTTTTCTGATCCCTGATAACTTTATGCCGATAGTAAACATTGGTGATATTATGATAATACAATTCCCCAGAACAAACTTTCGAAAAAGAACACAAACTGATCTACAGTATTAAAAAGTCTTCACATTTTACAATACATATCTTTCACGCAAATTCTATCTCTGATCCTGCTGTCTTCATATTTCATCAGGTAAAGTCACTTAAAACATGGAGGTAGGAAGAGATGGTTAACACTGGTGATCCATTAGCCTTGACCATAGACAGAGTCTCCCCCCCCCTCTACCGTCTATGGCCTAGACCCTATTTCTTCGCTTTGGCCTCTGTGCCTCCGAAGCAACAACATAGGGTATAGGCTAGTGATCCATACACATGTCCTATATAAGTTGCATTTTAACAAAAACTTCAGCACCTGAAAACCCCTGAAAACACAGATACTGTAAACTAAAACATGATTTATACTAGTGTAAACTACTGTACCATTACATGCCAAGTACTGGGTGATAATACTTTAATAGAGGTTTGGGTTCCACATTTTTTTTTTACTGCGCAGATGGGAAAGTCACAGGCCTGGCAGGATATGGGTTAATTATGCCGAAAAGGACATTGAGCTGAAGAATTTTCAACTCTATAGTAGCGAATATTTTTGGTAAAGTTTTGAAATTTCTGTAAATATTTAAACAAATTTAAAACTTCCTGGTGATGAATCCATGTTTTATGGAAGGGCATACATTAATATATAATGATTTGGTGGGACACATGTCTATGTAATACATACAGTAAACATTTTTTTGTATCAATAAATTTAATTTTTACTGTTGTACAGGATGTGCTGCCAGTAAATAAGTGATAACGTAATCAGATTTGAACTGGTCCCGTGATCTGGATGACTGTTTTAGATTATAGGCAATAATACTACATCAGGTTATGACGTCAACCTTGCCACACTTTTGGCTCAAAGCCAATATTAGGTGATGTTGCATTATCAACAACAGGCGCATTACATGCACTAAGTTTGATCATTGCTTGAACTGTCACTTTGACAGTCACGTGCCTCTGTTTGCTTTGATAAGACACTGACAACACAATCTAGTTGATGATAACAAAGAGTTTAGGATTCGTTTAATGGGATCATCAAAGATACGTTCATGAAAATTTGCCAAGACTGCATGGAACATTTGGCTCATCTGATCTGTACAAGTGAGGGGATGTTATCGCTGTATTATGAAACACTCCTTAAGACCGGCATATTATCGTGATAAATGAGGACCTGACCAATTCTTCAGAATAGTGGGTCTGAAAGCTTACATGTGTTATGCTTATGGTAGGAACTTTCTCACTGACACCAACAGTAAGAAGTATTTCTTGATGTCAATATCCGATACAATTTCTACAACCCTTTGTGATAAAGCACAACCGTAAAATTATAGTGACTGTAAGGTTGTAACATTTTAGTATGCAAAACAATTGATACCAGTACCATCCTTGTTGAATTTGTTTTGATTAATTAATAAACGAAACTCACATGGTCCAACTGACTGTAATCTAGCTCAGAGTCACCATTGCCATGGATACGACCTTGCAGTTCAAATAATGAAACACTTGGCACGTGCACAGTGATGCCAGCATCAAGTGTATGAGTGAATTACTAGATTCCTGCCATCTGATTAAACTTATCTGGAATTGATTTCTAGGTATCTGTAACCCTTACATTCAATTTCATGGTGTACAAATCTGCAGGTTTTTTCACAGGCAATTCAAAATGCTACTAAAATTTGGAGGGGAACAGGAAATGCAAGGTGACAGTTTGTTTACCCAAAGAATTTTTAAGATCAGTTTAATTTTTAAGGGGTGACTGTGACCAGAATGAGTGACTTTCACCCGGCACTGTGCACATTTGGACAGAAAGTATAAATCTACTCACGAAATTGTTGACAGAAGAGATCTTTCTCAATGATTGCAGGGCCAGTGTATCTGTAGCTTATGGTGATTTTTTTTTTCATCAATTTTGTTTTGTATGTCAACTGCAAGACAGAGCATTTTCAATTTGTGTACCTTGTTTGTGGAATTCTTTACTGCCACACCTTTGCGCTCGTCAGTCATTCGATAATTTTAAAGTAGGGTTAAAAACTTACCTTTCAAAGTTATTTTACACATGAGTTTTATATTTTGATCTATATTTATTATAACCATTCTGTGATTTTATAATTTGTTGCTTTTATTGAACATTTTTATTACTGTTATTTTTCACTTTTTTAATCTAATGTGCATTGAAATATTTAGATATGTAATGCGCTATGTAAGAAGTTAAGATTATGGTTATGATTATATCAAACAGGAAATTAGTGTTCAAACGTTTTTCAATTTTAAAGTTGACATTTCTGATATAGCACTTCAATTCCTTTCTTAATAAACAATTAATCATCGATTTTTATCCAAGCATTGCAAGTTGTTAACTTCTCAATAATGAGAAGGGATGACAAATTCTAAGACCAACCCATATTAAGCTTTAATTGTGCTTGCAGTAGGGGTAATAGTTTAAAAACTGGTGGTGAAGAGACTGTGACCTACATGTGTCGTAGGGTAACAAGACGCGTGACCGAATTTCCATTCAAAAGACTCCAGTCTGTTGAATAACGCATGTCACGTTTAGTAGGTCAACTGGCATGGAACTCTGGGAAGTAATTCGGCTTCGGCCCTCCACGCTCTATTTCGTAACAGAACATGACGTATTCACGGTCAGAAATTTACAGGAAATACTTTGCTCGGCCAGTCACGGTACTTTGTTGAAGGATCTTGGATGATCTAGCGCGTAAAAATCTTAGGGAATAGAAGATTTGTTCCTGGTTGTATATTTTGAGACGCGTGTTCTCACACGAGGTGTGACCTCGTTCAGGTTAACGACTTGTAAACATTTACCTTACGTTTCTTGTCAATGTAATTGTAAATGGTGGGACAGGGAAAGGTCGGGAAACTATTATTCGCGCAATCGAGTCGACAAGCACCAGACGAATGAGGAAAATATTGAATAAAATACTGAACAAAAGCAACGATAACTGGCGCAACAGCGAGCCAGCTCCGAAACACAAAGTTACATCGCCAGCGACCGCGACAAATTTACTAGTACAACACAACACCCAATGTTACATTTTTACATCGTGCCCGCATCAACATCGTTATACAACTCTGTGTTTAAAATTGTGGTGCGGTCCATTCCCTTGGCAACACTTTGATATCTGATTATCTGTCAAAATTTACAAGCGTTGCCTGATTTTTACGATCTGGAGATGTAGTGGTACGATCTTACACTTAAAATATCCGGCTGCGACATCGATCGTAAATGTGACATGTTTGTTATGCGTGAATAGTATAGTGCCGTGCGGTAAAGCATTGACAGCAGCTTGAGTAATCGAGGAGGAAAAACCAAATTCGATGTTTGTCACGTACCTCAGCCCAGTCTTCGTAATTTTAGACTTTGTAGATGATCACAGATTCCTTAAAGCTTCTTCTTCGTTTACAATCAGTCAGTGTAACACGTAACGGTGAAAAACGGTTTCGCCTCACTTTCTCCCGCGGCCCCGCGTTTATACGTCAATGTTGTGGTCAGTCGCTAGTCTGCCTCGTGAAGAGCAACGCGCGGCCCGGCTCACGCATCGGCATTCTGATTGGTTGTCGAGGGTGGGCACGACCCGGTATATCGAGGAAGAGCCAATCAGTGATGACAAATGGAGGGTGTGTTCATCATTACGTGTCCGCCTATCAAGTTGAAGGCTTTATGTAAGTTGATATCGAGAGGGCATCCGAGGCCTCGGTATCAAATGACATTTCGCGGGAGGCAAATATTTAACTGATATGCAGTAATTACAAAATTGTAATCAAAAGCTCTGAAGTTTGTAATGACCAAGCTCTGTGTGGCAGGGGTGTGGGTTACCGGCTATATAGGCCTCCCATCCCACCACATAGCCGGTAACACAGTAACACAGCCCTGCCACGCAGTGCTATTAAAGTTATGGTCCATCTAGAAAATCACAGTCATTGGGACCGGACATTAAGATATTTATTACAAATGCCACGACGGGCAAACTGATACGTTTTGTTTACCAGTAACGCAAAGGCAAGGTGCTTTACCACACCAACAATGTTAAATATAGAGATCATCACTGTAACAGAAAACTGCCAACCTTATTATCAGCACGATTAGTGCGTAACGATACGTAACGAAACCACGTAAAGGTTACGAAAAAAAAATTTCAGCACAAATAAAACCTCGGAATGTTTTTTTGTATGGTTTCACCCGGCCTGCGCCCACCTTGCTGAGTGCTGCCGATCATCGTATGTGTGTGGATTTGGCAAATTGCCAATAATTAATGGCCAGCGCACACAGCCTGCGCAAACCGGATACTTGTAGGCACCTGTCCCGCGTACACTTCATCGAGTATCTTCATATGTAGCTGCGACTGTCACGTGGTTCGAAGAGCCACTGGTGTCGACAAACATTCGCATTTAGGCCCTGCATCTACTGCGCGACAATTTCCAAAGTTCCCACCCATACAAAAGTATAATCACATCATTTTTGCAGACTTTAAGTTGGCGGCACCACAGGTCGATTAGGCATTATTTGTGATGATTTTTTCCTATCATTATCATAAAAATGATTATGAATATTAATAAATTATTAATATGAATGTTACAGAATATTAATTTTTTACAAACAATATCGTCTGCTTTGTGTAAATGCCATTGTTGTGATAATTATGATTATTAATAAATTACGATTATGATTAATAAAATCATATTTTATACATTGTAATTTGCTTATGTGAACAACCCTCTTGAAACCCTTATATAGGTTCACAATCTGTGCCAAAATATACAAGTGACACCATTGCCCAGGTTCAGAGTCTACGGCGAGACTTAATTACTACACAGATACACATTATCGACAAGATTCACAAGCAAAGAAGATACAGTGGTATCCTACAGTAAACACCTTGAACAGTTCAAACTGATGAAAGAAAAGAAATAAAAATATATGGGATATCATATCATAGTATATCATTATCAATTGTCAAATGTCTATAAATGCACAGATATTGTTAGTTTACTTTTACATTGGAAAAAAAAATGATCATAGTTCTCTCGTAGACTACCATGTATAGTAAATCGATACTTCGGTGAAATTTCAAAATCAAATTTCTTGCACACACATCCATTTGTAACCCTTATCAAACTGACCGCACATTTGGCCCTAGATGGATAAACTGAAACGGAATGAGCTCGAGCTCTTACTTTGCTTGTTTAACAAGACGGGTATGTGCCAAGTGCTTGCCACTTCGGTATGTCTGGTAATGCGCCATTATTGTAATATTTTACAATGTATCCAAATTGCCTTGGTAGGTACTTATACCGCGGCACGAGCAGTCGATCGCGCTCGGGTCAGACAGAGGTCATCGCTGCAGAACCACTGTCTCGACTGTGGAAAGTGTTTTTGTTAGAGTCGTGAATTTCTGTCTCACTTTTAGCATCTTCGCTTGCCAAGGTCTCTTGTCCGGGCAGCTGGATGCTTAGTGGGAAGTAACGGACCCGTGCGAGCAGACGATGGGGTTCAATGGCTGATAACGTCCACCAACCTGCCGAATAGATTTTGCACAATTACCGTGCAAAAATCATAAAATTTATGATTTTGGCAACACAGCAGTAGTAGGTAGGGTTTTACATATGTTGTTTGGCACAATAAGATGACCGTGTGACTGGCTTTGTAAATAGGGAGCATTAAACGTGACAGGAGCGGTTAATTTGCAAATTTACTGTCGATGATCCTTGTATAAACAATGCTTATAAAATACAAATCTCAACATTTTCCAATATCTAGGCTTTTGGAAAATGGTAACAAGATCAGTTTTTTCCAGAGTATATACACTAAAGAGCCAAATATTTGTCCCGGACCTTTGATGAAATAGAGTGTACAAATACAAGTTCTTTTTTTTTCGGGAACAATACAGAAGTTTTCCCGAGAAGTTTAGAAAGAAGTTGCAGGTACTGATTTTTGAAAACTGCATGCACTATTACTTTTCTGTAGACTACCGATACACTCTACTTGTAAACTTTACGGCAGTTGTTTTACTGAAGGCTGCCGTGAATTACAAATTAAACGACTTGTACAGAGCACAGTTTATTTCTAGGTGCATTGTGAACCAGTGAGATTATATACCACACGTTATAACATTTGTAAACGAGAGAAATACAGTGGAATTTGATCAAGTCCTGACAACAGAAAAAATATTGCTGTCACAGTGACTGAAAAATAAATGCAGCCCAGCGCTCGAAATTCAACTTTTTTTCCCTGGTGGTCCACTTGGGCTACCATTTTCTGTAGTTGATAGCCTAGCGGCTATGGCTGGTATCCCATGCACAAATTAGCTTAGGGGCATTTTTTCATTAACAAGACAAGAAAAAGCTAGTTTTCAAGATTCTGCCCTTGAAGTGCATTTTCATTCTACGATAGCGCCATATAAGGAAAGCTAATTTAAATCTTTATGAGTTAACTTACCGTATTAGCCAATCAGCAGGCTACTTTTCAAAGCTCTATGGCGATTTTACACATATCTCCACAAAGCCTTCTTGTAGATGGTTTTGATTGGTGGGAAATGGCACAATGTATTTGTATGCGTGCTTTGACCGTTCATCTTGAAGTTCACCTCTGATTTTGCATTCTCATAGTTGTATGTAAATTTGATAGTAGTCATGACAACGTGATACATATTGTAGCAGGGCTAAATTTTTTTAAAGAAGGACATTCAGGAAGAAAAATACCTTAACGATATAAAAAATCCTAAACTACGGGAATCTCTCACCAAGTTTAGATCAAGCAACTATAAACTGAAAATAAACTAGAAAATAGAAACAGGCAGACATACAAAAACGTTACTTATTAATAGAACATGTGATTACTGTAACAACCAAGAAATAGAAGATCAAATACGTTTCCTACTCCATTGTAATAGATATACACAGCAGAGAAACCACCAACTTATTAACATCATCCAACTGTACATCTACCAATTCTATGAGTTGACCACACAAAATAAACTAATGTATGTGATGGATACCCAAATCATGTTTACAAGTAGCAAACTGTATAAATGAATGTATGAATATTAGAAATTAATCTCACTGATATTTCCCCACACACTTTATCCACTCATAATATGAGTTCTCTAGGGTTTACGTTTTTCTCCAGCACTCTCTTTATCTGCAATTTTGTTTTGTGCTTTTTGCTTGATACAGTAATGTATTATGGTTCTGCTTTTGTTTTGTTATCGGTTTTATCTCATTTTGATCACTTTTTGTCATGAAACTACCATTGTCCACCCTACAATAGGTGTGATAAGTGTTATGACAAAAGTAAAGTACACCGATAAGGGACAGAAAAGACACAATGGACTGTCGACAGTCTACCAAAATACTGACTTCGCAATCTAGTTGAGTGGGGAGGGGGAGGGGGTCGAGTGTGTCTCTCTCATGCGTAACATGTACAGTTATTCTTTCGCGATGTTTTTTTTTTACAATTGGTTAGAGGGCCTTGCAAGGCTCCCCATGTGAAACACCGAAACGAGAGATAAATGTGGAGGGAAGTCCTCGAGGAAAGCGAGACTACAAATCCCGCCAAATGGCCGACAGAAGCGAAATTTTCCGTTTGATTGGGAAACTTGAAGGTAAATAAATCATACTTTCACTCTGATTCCAGTGATCAACCTTCAGCAGAACGTTTGTAGCTGTGAGTTGCTCCACTGACCTGGTCAGTTTTGTCGTTGCAGACGACAGTCAGACACTGCAGTGCACAGGTTTGCTGCAGTTTCGTAGCCCCGCAGCTCCCCTTGAAGATTTTTTTGTGTTGGGCAGAGCAGAAAAATAAAAACAAAAAAACCCAGAAAATATCTCCAAGGGGAGTTGCGGGGCTACGAAACTGCAGCAATGCACAAGCCAGCTTTTGGCAGGGTTGTATATGTTACAGGCTATGCCGCTCCATATACAGCCCTGCCGAGCGGAGCTAATACAGTGGTCTAGATACAAGCATAGGGTCTATGAGATGACTCGATGTGGTACACGTAGTGAGGTACTGAGATTGAGAAATGGTCGGACCTTTTCAATAGTCACATGTATCGCGTATTTCACTCGCGGCGCCAATCTGTCGGGACATACGCAAGTGGATCTGTCGGCTGCGTCTCTTTTCGAGTTGCCCGAGTTCAGAGAAGGAATGCGTACTACACGTTTGTGCACTCGCTTTACTACGACATGATGTGAGAATTTTTCGGGGAGATGCATATACCACAGTCGTTTGGAGAGCTATTCAGCGCTGGGACTAGTCGCCCCATAGACGAGTATACAGAAGCCAGAAATACCTCAAGTCTGGAAACAGAATGGCTATTTCGTATAGGGATTTTGCCACCATGTCAACTTCGATGTTCGATTTTACCGTGAAAAGTAGCAAGTTCATCTATCATGTAACCGTCGACCGTTCCCTATCATTCTCAAAATTCATACCTGGTACTTGATTTGCTTCACAAACGCTCGTTTCGTGTGATTTTCGGCCGAATTCGACGGACACGTCGCTAAAACATAAGCGTGAGCAACATTCCGGGCACCTCACAGTGGACGTTGGGCACCTCCACTTTACTGACGTTAGCGCCGCGTACCCATGAGGGGTGACTGGAAGGTTGTTTCATGCCTTATGTTTTGGCGACGTGTCTTCTGAACTCGGCCGAAAATCACACGAAAATTCATACCTGATACTTCATCTGCTTACAAAATGCTCATTTCCTGTGATTTTCGGCCGAGTTCAAGAGACACCTGGCCAAAACATAAGCGTGAGCAACATTCCAGTCATCCCTCATGGGTAGGCTGCGCCAACGTCAGTAAAGTGGAGGTACCCAAGAGGTGACCGGAATGTTGCTCACCCCCAGGTTTTGGCGAGTTGTCCGTCGAATTCGGCCGAAAATCACACGAAACGAGCGTTTTTGAATCAGATAAAGTATCAGGTATGAATTTTTAGAATGGTAGGGAACGATCGACGGTTGCATGATAGTTGAACTTGCTAATTTTCACAGTGAAATCGGACACGGAATGTGACATGGCGCGGTTTTTATAGCCATTCTGTTTCCTGACTTGGGGTATTTCTCGCTTCTGTACTCTCATCTATGGGGCGAATAGTCCCAGCGCTGAATAGCTCTCCAAACGACTGTGCATATACACACAGTCGCGAGTGGAGTGATACGTACCGGCCGCCGCGTACTATGCATATAATAATTGGCAATTATTATATGCATAGTACGCGGCGGCCGCGGCCGGTACGTATCACTCCACTCGCGACTGTGCATATACAATCATATACTAATTTGTCTTTGATATACGGGAGTATTCAATTTCAGCTGGAGATGGGTCGACAAATTTTTCTTGCACCTCTGTCAAAAATGGTCCAAAATGGTCAAATTAAAATTTAATCACGTTCCCTGTAAAAACATTTTTTAAAATTAATGGACCCTCATGTAGAGCTCTACCGTGCATTTTTGTAAATATCCTACATGTTGCAGTATATGAGCCTAGTATGATAATCCCTTCCCTCTGTGCTGTATCAAAAAGGCATGACCGATTTGCACTTTTCCCATTTTCAGATGAACACTCCTTCTAGTACCTCTGATTTTGCCAGCCCATCTTTGGCCATTATGAGTGAATGCTAGTAACACAAACACAGAAATGCCAAAATACATGTATTTTTGTTACAAGTTAAAGTTCAAACATTCTTCAAGTATTTGCATGAAATGATTCATTTTTAAAGAATGTTTTCCTTAATTGCAAATTGCTCATCTCGCACCATTTTCTATCTAAACTGTTGTTTGCATCCCAAAGCTTTAGTAAGAGATTTTGAAAAAGATGCTGATGAAAGGAAAAGTCAAAAAACACTGGATGAGTTGGACAATCTGGTTGGAAGATTTTCACAGTTGGATGGTGTTATCACAAAATCAGATGATGATATAACCAAGAAGGTAATTAGAAGACAACCTGTGTGACATTTCAGCACTACAGTGCTGTTCACAGTTACAGGTTTGATACTAAATATAGCTGCACGCATGCTACATCAGACACTACTGTTAGAAATGCAGACAACTTTTGTGTTGCATGCATGGCTGTTTTTGCAGCTCCAAGTGTTCATTGTACTAGCATTGGCAGTGACCTGTAAAGATTTTTATGTCATTCTCGCATGAGTAATTTCCAAAAATGTGATCAAAAGTTTTGGATATATATTTATGTTTGCATATTTATGAACTCTGCAACTCATTTACAAACAGCCCTATTGCAACATTATTGTGAAATCAATTTTACTATGTAGAGATGTGCAAGCTCTACATCTTTGTTATATATATAGGTGTACTATTCTTTCGAAACGATGACAGTGAAAGAAGCTAATCATGTGGCTTAGCACATCTCTAGACTATATTTGATTTTAACTATACTTTGTCATCAAAGTGTGCATCATTTATCTCAAAATAAAAGTCAGAAAGTTTTGCCGCAACTTTCCTCAAGGAAATCAAACGATATCAAAGATCAAAATGAGAGTTATCACCCTGAAAATTTGTAGATTTGAAAGGAAAGTTGAATTGAGAAAAGCAAAGTGACTTTTAATGTAATGGTATTTGAAATTCAAATTGCTACCATCACCATGGAGTAAATAGTTTTCAATATCTTGTCTTATGAGTATCTAATCGTTCCCTATACGGTTAGTAACTATACAGGGTATAGCAATCATTTTGAATTTGAAATAGTGGTAATTTTAGGTCATTTATTTCTCTTTTCCAAGTTTGCATTGTGGCCGCAGGTTTGTATTCTTCATTTCATTATAAGAGAGCTAGTTTAAAGTGTCCTTGAGGAAAGTTAGAGCAATGGTTTGAAAACTGTATGTTCACAAACGCATAATTGTACTATTTATTGCTTGCCTGTAAATACAAGATAACTGATTTACACCACATTTACAAACAATAGAAATGTTATATAAAAATAAAATTGAATTTTTCTGAAACAAGAGAAACGATAATAATAATGATAACTTTCTAGGTATTTCTTTATGTATATAATGTAAAAATATAGTCTGTAAGTTGTTCATTTATTGACAATTCTTGTTTTGTTCACAGAAATATGAGCTGATTTTGGTGTGTTTCAATTGGGTATTTATAAATTTTGGTCAAGAAAGTTGTTTCTTTGAACTTTTAATTTGAACACATTACATTATGATCATACAATGAAATTTAATTTACAGTTTGTCCAAAAATGAGTTTGACTAAAGAAATACAACAGTAGGCCATGATTTAATGGAACAGTCTACTTTATCATTGTCAGATTCACAGTACAGCCGTTGCACTCTGGAACATCTCTGTAGCCAAGAAGTCAAGCCAGGATTTTAGTTGTCCATTGAATGCTAAAGGTAACTGTTTCCCAATAACATAACAGTTAATGTTACATTAAAATTGCTTTCTCTTTATTTCAATAACATGAATAATGCAAAATTTCTCAAACAGCTGCAGTCAAAGTCTATAGGTACAGTAACTGTAACTTTTGCTTATCTATATATTTCCATTGGGACGTGGCTTTGATTCTACTCATACCTGTGTCTGTCCATCAAACTTGAGCCGCTGGAAAGAAAAGCATGGTTTCCAGACAAAAAGTTGCAAGTAATATGGTTCCAGAGTAATATTTCAACAAAGTTCAGTTTGTCAGAAAAATACATACTAAACCTAAATCTTTACAATTTTGTCCTTGATTTTTCCTTGTCATTTTAACAAAAAGATAATTTTCCTACTTCATCTTTACTGGAAACAGTAGCTTAACACACATTTTTAATCACCCACTTTTCACCTACCTTGAAAACTTGTCCATGAAGTCAGTAACTTTGATTGTTATTCTAGCTTTTATGAGAGAAATTACCTAATGTGCTTAAAATCCTACTTGGCTCATAGACAAGTTTCTCTACTGTCTATGCTTTGGTCGATGAAAAGCTAATGTACTACAGTAAGGTAGAACGTACCTTGGGGATAGATCTTTGGACTTACAATAGTCTTTTGGTCTACTATTTGTTGGGGCTCATTTTGAAGTTCATGGAGTAAATAAAGTTTTTCACTGGCTTATATTTGTGAAAATCAAAAAATCATCCCTGTTGATGGGCGATCAATGGTCAAGAAATGTCAGTAATTGTTTCTCTAGTACCAAATTTTGCTCAGTGACCCAAGACTTCTGGTCTTGATTCCTAAAAGGAATTGTTTAAACTTTCAAATAGGTTTAGCAAAAGTGTCAGTCTTTGAATTTCAAGGCTTGTGTTACCTTCAACTGTTCATTCAAGTTTGCATTCCACTTTTGTTGTCAAAATCAATACCATGACCTGTATAAGAGTACAGCAATCAGTATAATGTACATTTACCACTCTTCCTAACCTATACCAACAAAATACAAAATCCCATTTGAATGCAAGTTTGACCTTTGACCTTGGGTGAGAGAACAAGAAATCATTTTACCGTACCCTGTAAAAGGGAATTGACCTTCATGGTATATTGACACATTTCACTTTATCTCTTTTTAATCACTAGTGCGAAGCCTGGCCTGCAAACTAACCTTTCTTGCCAGCCCTGCAGCTTCAGATGAACAAATTCTGAGACGGCAAATTATGGTAATGTTTTCAACAGTTTTTGTAGTCCATATTTGTATTAAATTGAGAACTGGCAGTGTCCTTTTTGCAATACTGAAACAACACAATGAGAATATTTCAGGCAACATCAACTCAGTACATAACGTTATATTAACTTCAGATTCTTCATTTTCTCTGATCAATGTTCTGAGCACAAAAACTTTGCCCATTTGGCAAGAAAGAGAGTATATATTCTGATGGAATTTTTCAGAATATTAATATGTTAACATTAGTTTGCTAGACCCAATATAACACCATACCTAAATCACAGTTTTCATGATTCTGTAATGGCATGTGTCTTCAGTGTCACTCTAGTATTTTTCCCACCTGAAAGAATCAATCTATCCATTTTGAAATAGTACTAGTATCTCCCACTTGGTAACATTTTTAAAGCACATATTTTTAATGCCAACGGTCGATATTTGACGTGGCGACTACGCGTGGATCACGAAATATCGATAAAAACATGTCCTCAAAAACGTGAAAGTTTGAATTCCCGTGGCCCACCTAAATTCAGCTTCCGAACATTGAAAGTCGGCACTGGGGCCATTCTCAACTAAGCTATACCGGAGTACGAGTCTACGCTAACGCTGCTGTACGCCACAGTACCACTCGCGTCGGTGATCAGTCATGCTCCCTGGGGGAAAGGTGAGTCTTACTGACTTTGAGAAGAAACGGAAAACAAGTTTGATTCCACCAGAATTCACATAGGTGACTAGCACAGTTACGTGCGGTTGATACATAGTGGCCGTCGAGTGGTATGCATAGACGCATACCACGCGCGCACGGTGTACTGTGTTGCAGACGACAAAATGTAGTCATCAGAGGCGGCTAATATTTGACCTGTAAAACTGATGTTTATGTGGTATTGGTTAAAAATATAGTATAACTGATTTAGAACAATGAAAACGACAATAACTAAGAAGTTTTACAAAACTTACCTGAGGTAATGGCATAATGCTGTATATAAAGTCTTTGCAGTGGGAAGTAACTTAATTGCGTCGTTCGAACTTATTGTAGACTCCCTAGAATATCGTCAATCAGCACAACAAAAAACCTTCGGTGGATTTCGGGTCAAAATCAGAAACGATCGTAAAACTTCGGGATGTGAAAAGTACGCTCGGAAATGACATGTTTTTATCGATATCTTGCGATTGGCGCGCAGTCGCCACGTCAAACATGGACCGTTGGCATTAAAAAATGTGTTTTAAAAATGTTACCAAGTGGGAGTGCCTCTTTAATGTTGATTAAAATTGCTAGCTCGATTTCTGAAGTGTACAGAATTTTTTTTCTTCACTTCATTTTATATAACGGCATAAATAGTCCGTGGTTTTACCTTTAAAGTCTAAAAACAACCAAGGTGATGTCACTCTGGCAGAGAATTACCGTTGCCAGGATAAATCTAATTAAAGGACACTTTGTCTTTGTGTTGCAGATGTCTCTGAAGACTGCAAGGGCTTTTCTAGGTAAGCAATGATTTCCAAATAAGGACATACACTTACGACAAATGAGACAAATATGTCAAAAAGCAGCATTAATCGGGGAAAAAAAATATTTAAAAAAAGTTGAAATAGCATAGTTGAATGAGTTGAATTATTACAAAATATTTTCAAGCATCCTTATGTTTACAAAGCTTTTCTGTTGTGGATTTAATTTTGAATATCTTAAAGACTGTTCACCTCTTTACATTAGGATCAAAGTTGTCAGCCAAGGAGTCATGACAGTAGGCGTGTCACCCCCATTTTATAGTGTGAAGATCCAAATGTACTGCAGATTATTACATATGTTTCATAGTACTATGGGTTTCACCAATGTATGGGGTTGAAGGATACATTTCTCGTACCTACAGTGTATAAAGTGTAAAATAAAATCTTGTGAGTTAGAAAGTTATCACAGTCAAGAAACTCTTGCCATGTGTATGGTTTGACATGAATTAGATGTATGTAGAATTTAAAGAGTACTGACGTACACAAAATTTAATCCTCTCAGTGCCAAAGTCAATTTTTTGATGCCTTTGTAAAATGTAACACCAACAACTTTTTTAAATTCCAGACAAATTTTTTTTTTCAGATTTTTCCTGAAGCTTTGGTCAAAAATTATAGCAGATGGAAAGTTATGTCTATTTGATCCAAAACTATAAAAAAATTACACAAAAATTCATAAAAATTGGTAAAAATTTGCATTTAAATTTTGGTGGGAAAAATTACACCTCACTCAAAGGGTTATCGTTAAAGGCGGAGCCTCCCTTTAAAAGGGTGCCAACCTATGGCGGCGTTCACTGTGTAAGTGGACACCAAGCAGGTAACATGAGGGCACACGCTCCAGAAAATGCCACTTTTTAGTTTTTTCCGACCGCAAAAATGCTGACAGACTGCCAAGCGGTCAGTACGAAGCTACTGCCAATAGAACTCAGTGGTTACATTCAAATTATAACGTGACTGGAAGACGTTTTTTAAGGAAATTCGAGTGTTGTGCTGAGGAATAAATGACCGTTTGCAATTTGAACCGACCGCCAATCAAACGATTATATAAGCTCTGTTTGCAGGATTAGCAAAAGGTGACAAAAGATTGAAATCAGTTTGTGTAATTAATGTTATAGAAATCAAACATCGTCCTGGCGATGTGTTTGACTGGGAGGAGAACTCAACTAATGCGAGAACCAGGGATTGAAAAGTGCGGCTTTAATTGTTAAAACATCCAAGTAGTGTGATGTACTCTGGCTGAATTCTTAAAGGCTTTTTTGGCAATCCCTTAGATTGCCTTTGTTGTAGTATGTATATTGAGGTGTAATAGTCTTTTGTTTTCCATTGAAACTACTTTGCCTGTGTATTATACTAAATTAGTAAATTTTTGATGAGACAATCTGGCACCAACACAGACCTTTAATTAAATGGTTTTTCAATTTTGAATTTTGCCATTTTTCCTTTCTTCACAGACTCTAACAACAGTAGCATGGCTGAAAATTCCCTGGCGCTTGCTCAACAGGTATGACTGCAAATCCTCATATAGAAATGCAATCAATAAAACAGAAAAATTTGGTACTGGGTAGAGCACATTACGTAACGCTGTATCCAGTGGCATACATAATAGCTGAATTATTTTATGGTATAAATTATGATGTAAAAGATTCGTGTTCAACCCAGGCAAAAGCCTACAACTTTGGTATACCATAGAAACCTGCTTGAAAGTTAGAAAAGAGGTCTGGAAGATGCAAGTTTTTGACCCATTTTTATGAACAACTCCTGATCATCTGAATACAGAATGTTTTCGAATTATTTCTGTGCATTTTATTTGTTCTGTGTCAGCCTTACACTTTACCCACGATCATTTGCTAATCCTCTGCATAAGCTATCATGTTGCCTAATGTACATCTGTTAATTGACTAATTGGTGGATGAAGTTGCTTTCTTTTGGCCAGGTGTAGCCTGGTCAACTTAAAGGGCCAGAAGTTGTAACTTTCATTGATTTTTTCACTGGTTTTGTTTTATGTGTCAGTTGCAAGTATTTGTCCTACTCCCCAGAGCATATTAAAATATTAACCACATGCCAATACAGCTTCTATACGATTTAAATGCACTGTTATTGTTTACATTTGAAGTTTCGTCCAGACCAGAATTCAGTCGTCAACAATAGCAATGCAGTCTACACATGGGTAGACTTGAGTTGACAAGCTGAATACCGTCTATCTCAATGTGCTTGGGGGACAGAGTAGAACAAGAAACTGTAGGTGACACAAAAAATGGAAGTATTGAAAAAAAATCAAAAGTTAATCGTATATATAATGTCCTTTTAATCTGCTAACAGTAATTGTTTACACAGATTAGTCGATGAGTAGTTGCCTTGATACCTGAATTCTGTAGCTAATACAATAGTGGATTATCCTAGCATCTCATATTATGTCAAGGTGTGATGGAGACATGTACAAATAATTGTACTCAGTGTACCAATAGTTTGCAAATATTCTTTATTTGAATGAAATAAGTGAAATAAGTGAAAATTGAAAAATGGTGTTCTATCATGTGATGAAAGCATGCTTTCCCTAGAGCTGTACATAAAATTTGGAGGAATTTTTGAGTTTACCGGTATATTACAAAGCCTTGAGTTACTTTTTTCTGAAATGACATTTTTAATTGGAAAAAGTGAGTTTTTTTAACTCTCTGTGGTCTAGTGAAACTTTGACATATTGTTAAATATTGTTAAAACCTGAGCATATGATATGGTATCTTAGTTTTTAATTCTTTAAAAAAAGTTAACCGCTATATGGATCAAGTCATAGTCGAGGGATATACTGGAAGATCTTTCACTTTGAGGTGGAGCTATACCCTTCGTCTAATATTAGAGGAATGGTAGAGTCCTGCCTTGAGTGACCAATCTTACAAAGTGGAGAGACTGGTTTATTTCACCCTTTCAGACTTACGTAACATTAGGAGCATGAGTAACCCTTTCATACAAACATCCGTTCACCTTCCGTATATGCTCATCATGCGTACGTCAAACTTAAAAGCCTGTTCTTTGTACACCTTGCATTCAATCTGTCCAATTAATGTGTCATTCACCTACACTGTTTGGCATATTGCCCAGACCATCACATAGTACATTACAGTTGTCTTCAATCCATTTGACTCAGCCGTGGAACACACATAATACTTCTGTCAGTCACCAGTTCATTATACATAACTCCCATACAGTTTCACAGACAGACGGAAACTTTGCTGCATATATACTTGTCAAATGATTGTCGTGAATAATTAGAACCCGGCTCAAAAAGGCCCGGATCCAGGATTAACTGAGGTGTTAAGAAGATTATGAGGTGTTTTCTGTCTTTTGTCTTATTTGAAATTGCAATCTCTACATAAATATGTTGCTAGATTTTTGGATTAAGTCCGCACAGGGGGGTGGGGGGGGTGGGGGGGTGGGGGGTGTTAAGCAATTACATGTAACCATCACCAGCCACATGTATGATCTGATGATGAACTATAGTGTCAAAACCTAGTGGTATACTTTATGCTGAGGTTTAGTGATTGCTATCATATCATGTAATGAAGCGGTACAACCTGGTGTACACCTTAAAAAGGGATTTTTCTCAAAGTGAGAGCTCTTGCGTGTTCCAGCTATGCTATATTGGGAATATGAACTGTTATTTTCACGTCTGAATCAACCAATCACATTGTTGTATTTGTGGCATAAATTACAATACATTAATAACTGTAACATGTATCATGGACAAATTAATTCTTGCAGAGACAAAAATCCATCTTAATTTGTCAAAATAACATTGGATATCATTCATATTCATTCAGTTTGTATTGAAAAGTTAACTTCAAAGCATTTCAACATTATTTTTGGAGTAGAAAAAGAAGCGAAAAGAATAAAAAGAATGAAACTGATGGAAAATACATCAAAAACTATATGTGGCAGTGGTATTAATTCAAGCATGTTTTATCTCTTTCAGTGTTTGGAGAAAGTACAGGAGCAAGTGATTGCAGCCGCCAATGAAGGAAAACTTCAAGACGTTGGGAAACACAAACTGGTCCTTGAGAAGGATTTCTTTAAATTGTACTGCTATAAAGCTGAGTGTGTATGTATATACATGTATCTGTGTGATAAATCTCATACTCACAGCCATACACTATATTCTCCCTTGACATACCCTTACAACATCAGACTGTGGTATACTTTCATTATTTTCAATAGGGTGGACTGACCTACGCATAGGAAATGGAGCTGAAAGTTATGCCCAAGTCCTGTTTATTCAAGAGTGATATGATAAATTTGATATATCTTTATATTCAAGTAGATTTACCTCATGACCTTAAAACAATTGTTCTCTGTGGTTGTAGGCTTATGTTCTATTGCTGAACAATATCCAAAAGTGGAGAATAATCGTAGAATTCAAAATGTGATTTTTTTGAAGATGTTTTAATTAATATTTTGTAGCATACAAGGCTATACGAATCAAATGAATGGTACCCTATGTCAATGAAAGAGTGATCATTGTTTGATTTTATGTTTTTGAGTATTGTAAAAGTGTAAATTATTTTATCTATTTATTTATTTATTATTGAAATATTGAGTTAATTGTTTGTGTTAAAAGAAAACCACACACCATTGTGTAACCAGACCATATCTCGTTTGTGAATTCCTTTGTCAAAAAGAAGAGCATGGCAATTTCCAGTGACAACTTTCAGTCCATTGTCCTGTCTGTGCTGTGAACAGAGAGCTTCAGCCCGGACAGACAATCCTCATGACTGTCTATGGTATCAGAGCAGCTTGTATTGACCTGATGGTGGGAGCAGACTCAAATTATATTACATAAACTTGAAATTCTAGCCTGCAGCTGAAATGAAATCACCTTTGAAAAGTCCATCGCTGTCTGTGTGTTGTATATCAATGATGACATCAGTGGATATGACATGACATCCATAGTGGAATATTTAAGAATATGTAATCCTCAGTGTTGTAATGTGTATTAACTTTGTAACTGTTCTTCTTATATATATACAGTATGTCAGTGAAGATGCCAGTAACCATGGCGAGGCTTTTCAACTGATTCAGAAAGCTAAAGAGTTACTTCAGAGGCTTCCAAAAGAGGTGAGTATAAGGCAGACTACTTTACATGTGTGTTATACACAATGCATAGAATCGGTGTCTATCCACAATACTGTTCTCACACAGAGACACGAACAAACCCCTTCATTTTCTGTTGTTCCCGGGAAGGGACATTGATCTGTCTTATAGGTGAGTATAGGGTCCACCTCTTTGCATGTGTATATACACAATTATGCATGCAAGACTAGTATCAGTATCTGTCCACAATATTCTCACACAGAGATGTGAACAAACCCCTTCATTTTCTGTTGATCCAGAGAAGGGATATCTATTTCATCTGTGGTATATTTTGTTTATTTCCTAATTTCACAGACTGCCTTTTTGTGTATGCTGTGTTACAACTTTGGTGTTGACTCTTTCCATTGGAAAAACTATGAGGAAAGTGTAGCTTGGCTGAGGTAGGAAGCGGGCAATGTCTGTGAACAATAATGCACAAACTAATAATAATGCACACACCATGTTCTTGAAAAATGACATGTGAATTCACATAAATTTGTTGGTTGATTGGTTGATGATTTGGCACAATAATTACTAGTTGGTCTGAATGTTTCATATTCTGAGACATGTATGTGAGATCCCTTCCCCAAAGGCCTTATCATCAACTTAAAAGACTTTTTTTGTATTAACTCCATCCAGAAGACCTTTTATACAATATTCTATGCTGAATGTTTCTGAGTTTAAAGGTTATTTGGATGTTGTTTTACTATTCTGAAATTGTGTATGTCACATATAATCCATTGCTTTTGTCATCCTTTGATTTGCAGGGAAAGTTTTGAACTTGGGAAAGGAAACGATAGCATTGGTCCTCAGAATCAGGTATGTAGAATGACCATCTTTTGCCTACACACACAATTGTCCTTCAAATCAAAATGATACAAATATTTATATTTTGAATATGACTAACGTTAAAGAAATTATCTTTGCATCATGCAAAATGGTACAAAGAAGATCAGTTTGGGAAAAAAAGATATAAAAAGATAACTAAGACATGCTCTGACTGCGGTGCAAATAAGTGAATTGCAGCTATTCAATATCTATAATGCATTTTCTCTTCTCTCAGGCAAAGTGTTTGAGATTACTGGCCAATGTTTACCTCGATTGGAATGGTGACCAGCACTGGCAGAAAGCTTTAAATGCTATAGGACTGGCAAATTCTGTGAGTAGAGGGAGTTTTCATCATCAAAATCACAATTGTCACACTCAAGTCGGTGCAATAGGGGATGTTCATGATCACAAGTTTTTTGCTAAATATAGCTGCAAGCACATGACATATATTGGACACTACTGATAGAAATTCAGACAAATTTTGTTGTGCTGCATGTGTTTCTGTTGTTCTAACTTGTCTCAATCATAAATTTGTCTTTTCTATTGTTCATGAAATTGTAACATCAGCAGTCGCCCATCTAGTTATATTTTTGTCACACTTCCATGCGTCATTTCCAAAAAGTGTACATCTAAATTTTCAGACAAGTATCAACTTTGACATTAACAGTGACATGATTTACAAAGAGCTGTATTTGTACAAGTGGAAGTGTAGCTGAAACGTGTGTGATATTCTAATGAGCCATCCCTGGTTGACAGCACACATGAATTTCACTTGTGTTTGTCAATTTTATGCATGGAGGGATCCATAAGGACGAGTCAGATACAAAAAAGATGAATGCTTAAACGTTTAATCCAACATTGGTAGCAGCTGTGTGTTCATAGTTGGAGGAACTAGGTTGCCACGTTTTCAAAATCGGGCGGATTGCCGTATGCAACATGATTTACTGGCTACTGCAGTTTGACAGTTTAAGTTTGTACATTTGATATTGAATTCACCCCACTTTATCTATGATGAAATCAACATTCTATTTTTTCAACAGTTGAGCAGTGAATATACCATTGCTTTGCTAGTTTATTTTAGGACCAAATCAGACTGTCTGGTGAAATTATGATGGAATGTCTGCGAAAAACGCAAATTCCTATACTTTACAAAGCAAAGAAAGCTATACCGGTATATATATATATATATATATATATATATATATATATATATATATATATATATATATATATATATATATATATATATATATATATATATATATATATATATATATGTGTGTGTGTGTGTGTGTGTGTGTGAGTGTGTGTGTATTTTTCACCAGTGCATTGTGTCTTGCAGGAGCACTCTCACCCAGCAGGCCTGTTTTTAAAAGTGAAAATATTCTTGATTGGAGGGATTGATGGCGACAGACTGGAGTCAGGTAAAAAAAGGTTGCACAAATAATTGTCCTTTAGTGTTATAATAAGAGGTATAATCAGCCCATACAAGTTAGGGACCGTCTCAGATTGTTGCTTAAGTTCAAGAAATGAAATTCCTTCGTTTAGATCAAAACCCCCTCCCCCTAAACGAAAGTTCAAAAGTGCGAAATGTTGATGTCTGTCTGAGAGTACAATGTAGCATTTTGCTGTAGATACTGAAGAATATATTTCCCTTGACCACATGACATCGTCAAGTAATCGATCAACCACTGTGAGCATGACACAAATGAGTTGGTAATAGTTTATACTGCAAAATTTTGGTACGAGTGTGGTAGGAGTGTGCAGTCTTTGCTTATTTTTACACACAGTGTAAAGAGAGCTGGTAATCACAAAATAAAAGGGCGAAAGTGAAGTTTACTAATTGAATGGAGGTCAAACCCCCTCCCCAGTAAATGAATGAATTTCGCTTATTTCGCTTTTTGAACTTATGTGACAAATGAGACTGGAAAAGAGATCATGTATTAAGCATGCTAGCTCCAATTAATGTGGCATATGGCAGTGTCACTTGTTGGATCCTCTCAATGCTGTGATATCAAATGACCAAAGTCAATGGGAGTCCTGAACCAAACTGATTATTAAAGTGTTATGGCCAAAGACATTAAAAGACCAAAGTCAAGAGCTCTAAAAGGAAACTGATTAAGCTTAAACTGATTAAAGGCCTGTGTTGGCACCGGATTGTCTCATCAGAAAATTTACCCACCAGATTACAATTTTCATGGAAAACAAAAGGCTATCACACCCCCATAATCCTCTTACAGACTAGAACAAAGGCAATCCCAGGGATCGCAAACAGTGCCTTTAAGCTTCACAGCTACATTATTACTCTGAGGTGAAGGGAAAGACCAGATATTTATTTTGTTATCAGTTTACATAAATCATATGAATCACCGTGTAGAACGCCACAAAAACTGAGATATAGAAAGAGATGTACAAATGAATAAACACACATGGATTTTTCTGTGGATATTTCCTCCTGTTTGCATATGTGAGATTTTTATATTAAGGTAGTATGTGCTATTGAAAGTGTAAGACTTAAACTTTTGCTCAAAGCTTTTCTTAAGGAAACTTAGAACTGTTCTCTTTCAAAATCAAGAGTAAAATTAGGGACCACAATGCAAATTTTGGTTGCAGAGAAATAAATTACCTGCCATATTTGGAATTCCAAACGGCCGCCATCCCTGCGTTAACTCTATAGGAACAATTTTTTTTTATTTTCAAAAAAACAAGACAACAACAACTTTATTTTCTCAAAGAGCTTTAAAATGAGCCCACACAAACGGTAGATCATAAAAAAATGTAAAAAGTTATTGTCTGAATATCTGTTCCCAAGGTGCATTCCACCTATAATTTTCATTGTGTTTGTTTACTGTCTAGCTGTTCATGACCTGCTACATCACCCAGATTTGACAGTTGACATGGCATTGAATATGCTGAGACTGACAGTGTCCAGTAAGAAGTAAGTCTTAGAAATATAATATTTACCACTTTGTTCATGTATATATACATCTATATAGTATGTGTATATGCAAAGCCTTGCTTCCCTTGTAGATGATGAGAAATGACATTCTGCATATAGTTTATAAACAATAACATGTAAATGTAGATGAACTGTTCATTATGTAAGTAAAGTAAAAAAAAATTCCATAGTTTTCTCTAGTTGTCAGGCGCGTTCTAAACTATCAACTCATGTATAGATTAAAGTGAACACAGGTATTCTAAAAAGGCTATCGCAAAACATAAATGTAGTGTACATCTATGTAAGACTGCCTCATAGTTACTGCAAAAGAGTTTGTAAAAGAGTTTTAGTGTGAATATCTACCTTAATGTGCTGTTTATAAGTATTGTTTGATGGTACATACATCATAGGTATGATCTAACCATGGATGGACTGACCCAGCTGCTAGACTGGTTTGAAAACTCTCCAGAAGTTGGAAAAATCCGCTTGTTTCAACTTGACCTACTTTTGCAAAAGGAGGATGATGAAAAGGCGAAAAATATTGTCTCATGTGTACATGGTATGTTAAAATGAGATATAATGTAACTGCTTTTTTGTGATCACAACAAAAATTCATGAATTTCTTTAAATCAATCTAATGTCAGTGTCAAATGAAATAATCACAATTTAATTTACATGTACACTTGAAGCATGGAAAGATAAGATTTAATTTAAAGATACACATGGTATCATGAAACCAGCCATTTCCTGTAGCTTCACTTGATTGCTCCCACTTTTGATGTTAGCACCATTTTTTTTTGGTTTTAATATCAATTTCAGTTTCTTGTCCTACTGCCAAAATCCTGTTGAGATGTGCAGTATTCAGCTTGTCAACTCAGCATGTACATAATGTAGATTGCACTGTTATTGTTGAGAAGTGAAATTTGGTGGAGACAATGTAAACAAACAGTGCCTTTTACACTCATAAACATTGTGATGACAAGCTAAATAGTACATATTTTGCTCATGCTTTGGGGAGACGGAAGAACAAGAACTTGCAAATTTGAGACACACAGTCCATGTAGCCGACAATGAGATGCAAATGATATGCGGTTAAGGTCTCCTCGAATAACTTTCAGCTGGTTGCTCACTATCTACTATTTTTATAGTATTTTATACAAAGGCACAGACTTATTCTACCTTCAACTTAAAAGTGATAGTGATTTTGTACCTCATTCTTTACTATTTTTTCATAGTTTTTGGTAGCCGGTAACAGACACTTCGTGTTCGTGTCGGCTACATGGACGATCTGCCTAAATTTGACACACAAAAACAAACGTATGGAAACTTATCCTTTAAAATTGTTGCATTTCACAATAATTCACCGTCTTTCAGTACTCATCTGTAAAGTATCATCTACCCTTGTGGTCAACACTGACATCTTATGTCACAAGTATTTAACCAATTTTTCGTAAAAAATGATCTACAAGGCTTATTTTACGCTACCATTGAAATGACATAGATATCCTTGTCTATCCATCCGCCATTGAAAGCTTAGCTAACCAGCTGCATTGGCATAGTAAAGCCTTCGCTGTTCATCTTAAAGTGGCACTGCCAGTACTGATCAACTTTTGACTGCAGTTCTTCTTCCATTGAGGCCTGCTTTGTATCTCTTTGCAGAACATGGCCAACGAATGGACAAAAATGTCATGAAAAGGTTCCAGTCAGCTCTCTGGGAACAAGCAACTAAGAAATATGAGGTTTGTTATCATGTAATTATGTAGCTAGCTCTCAATTGTAATTGCCAAGCTTGTAATATTATATGATTGTACCATCCAGTTACCTCTGTCATCAAAATAATGTAGAGGCTTCTTTCATCCCAATAAACAGGATATTTCTAAATCTTCATATTTTGTAAGCTGCCTTTTGCACCATAATCACCATCATATCAAAGATGTACTAAATCATTTTGCTTTGTAAAATTTTTGTCTTCTAATTAAATTTTTGTTGTTGTTGTTTAAATATTGAAAATTTTTTAGGACATAACCAGTGTGCGAAATTAACGTCGGTCCGACGGTCCGAGACCGACAGATTTCTCGTCGGGCCGAAAGTTTTTAGCAACATGTCGGTCCTTATGACCGACTGAAATTTGGAATAAATGATGAAAATTTCTCCGTCAAGACCTGTAACAGATGCTGATGATGACTGACTCTGAATCATGTGATTCAGACTTGAATGCCATGCATGCACCTATCAATGTTTTCCACCGTGGAAGTACGGGGCAACAGGGAATATTGATCGCACTTCGAGTTCTGGTAGTTCGATCTCTATGGTACGCCAGACGGGGAGGGGGTGGGGTTGACAATGTCGCAACATGGTAATTTTTGTCTTGCGACTTTTTGCATGTACGAAGAGTCTAATCCCTCCGATCGACACGCATAGCACGGTGCAGCTGATTACATTCAGATCAGTATGAATTATGTCCGTGCATGCAGATTCAAGCAATGGAATGGATTGATTTTGGTGAAATAATGCGATACAATATTATACTAATACTCTTTTAGTGAGTGTAACCCTGGTAATGTTAGCATATCTGTGTCATAAGACAACAACACCCTGTATCACTTCACTAGTTCTACACTTTAAGTGTTTGGAATTTACATGTACACAAATGTACATAATACAGCCCTTCGTTTTATCAAACTGACTCCATTTTCTTTGCTTTGATTTTTCATTGAAGCGTTCAAAACATCAACACTTCATAGAAGAGTTTAAGACAAAAACCTACAAAGAGAACAGTGCTGTTGACTAATCATATTTGGTTTTGAACATGGAGGTATTTTTTACCTCTATGGTTTTGAACTACGCCCGATACAAGGACTAGATGTTACACGACAGCCCAATTGTGCTACTTGCAGTCGGCAATCAAATTCACGTTTCGCTGTGTTTGTTTGTGGACCGCTAGAACATCTTGCTTGCTCGTTGGTCTTTAACCAAAGTTCACAAGGCCGACTGTTACCACGATATATCGACGTAATAATAAGTATACATTTTATAAAACAGAGCGGCCTTATCATATCAGTTTTGTCGAGTTGCACGATCCGTCGTGTATACTCTCTGAGGCTTCAAATTGTTTCGATGTATATCGATACCGTGTTACGACAGGCATGCAAAACTCACCGTCATCCTGGGCTGTAGGCCTAAATGTCGAAAAATCGCTCAGGCAAAACTTTTCAATCAAAAAATATGCATTCATTTCCGCGAGTGGCGTTTGCCATTCATGTTGTCTGCAATTTCTATAATCGAGAAAAAGTTACGATACTTGTCTTTTTTAATTAAAAGTATAACTTCATCTGGTTCTTCATGAATGCAACAGAGGCCACATTTAAGCATATTTATTTTTTGAAAAATGTTGAAAGTAATCCATACGTCATATCAAAATACATACCAAGTATTTTCTCCCTTGTTTAAAAAAGACGTTGTAGTCAATGTTTGCATAAAAAATTATTCATACACCTATGACTGTTTTCAAGGTACTAAGTTATTCACTCACTCTTCTACCACTCGCGTTGGCTAATTTCAGAAGTGATTTTCAGCTTGCCAACCATTTTCAAATCACAATATCACATGCCCTGGTGTAGTGTACATTTTTACTCATCAATGTAGAGAACACCAATCCCCGTAGAAAGTCATGAAAGACAAATTTTCTCGCTTTCATCAGCCACATGTAGCCAGTGCATGAGCCAGTATTCCCCGGCCCCTGGGTGTTTGACATCATTTTATAGTCTGAGAGTGGGGGATTTGACATGGCTAGAAAAAATGTCAAATTTTCCTGTTAGTCCCATAGTCCCCCTCCCCCGAGGTGGAAAACATTGATAAATGTGTGCGCGAGGAAGATGAGGGCTGTGATCTTTTTCAGATTCCAGATCATGTAGATAAATGATTCATGATCATTCACCGACACTATTCTGCATCTATGTGAACAATAGTCCTCTTGAGTGAATACTTACTGACTCTATTGATAAAAGGACATGAAAAATTAAATATTACAACATTCAAAAGCATAGTATTGGTGGAGAAGTTGACTTTAATGGTCGTTAACAACTGCATTTATTGAGGACCGGCAGTTTTCTGTAAGGACCTGAAGCTTTGGCTTGAAGCAGGTCCTTATGACCTGAAGCTATTTTCTCTTAATTTCGCACACTGACATAATACACAATAAATACATAAATCCTTCACTTTCACTTTTCATTCTTCCACTCCACAGCTCGGTAAATTCAGTGAAGCCCTTGAATGGTTTGATCACTCAGCCAGTCTGTTTTCAGCGGATGATGAAGATAACAGGAAGGCCTTGGCCAAGTTGCATCGCAACAGGGCTGCTTGCTTTGTTGGGCTCAATAACCTAGCAGAGGTGGGTGCAACGATAAAACTGATCATTGAACTGTGAGGAAATTTCAAAAGTAAGATTAGATCTTCTTGGTTTTTGTCCGTTTGTGTGTATGTGAAATTCAATTAATAGTGAAGGAGTTACAAACATTTTGTACTACAAGTTGACCACGTCAAGATATTCCATTGTGATATCAGTCTGGCAGTGGACCCCCTTATTGCATATTTAAATAAAGAATCATTTCGAATGAAGAGCGCCCCCACCTAGCTGAGAGCGACCGTTGATTCATTTTTCATGAAATTTTCTTTCATAAATTTTGTCGAATTGGAGGTCTTTTATTCCTAAAAGTGGCATTACCGGTCTCCTTGGCGAGGTAAGTTTCACCACACAATTTTTTGTACACTAATTGGCATTTTCTGATGGTCGAGAAGGAAAATACCGTTTTTTGCCGGAGCCGCAATGGCCCATCTTCAACACTGCCCCATTTTCAAGGCCAGGCGTGTATGTGAACAAAATATACCTAGTTAAGTGGACCAACTTCTCTTTTAGTCCCTAAGTTTGTTTTTATTTCCGTTCACGCTTTTGTAGTGTAAAAATCACGCGCGCTCTCCACTGTGTAATCTGACAGCGAGAGAGTAACATAGGACCTCCCGCTGTCCGTCTTCAAGGTCGATAGCCGATCTATTGCCGGGATCTATTGGATTAGGCGAACAACGTAGCTGTGGTTTATGTTATATCCAGTCGGGATACATTTGATTGCAGTTTCATTCATCAAATTACTGTTTCGAAGCCTTATATTTTTAGTAAGGTGGGCCTCATGCCAGAGTTCACGCCAGTTCACACAGCGTGCATACCGAAGACAACACGCCGACATCATAGGCCGGAAGGCATTATCAAAGTGCGTACTCGCTTGCCCTGTGCGTTATCAATTGTATGCACTACTCAGTACTCGACTGGCCCTTGTCTAATCGAGTTCCATTTTTCGTATCAACAGGGACCATAGAAGATTCCAGTTCTGGTAGGTTTGCTGTGGCGACGCTCTGGTGTCCGTATTCAGATGTGTGGCCAGCGGAAGGCTTTTAACTGGTTCACCGTATTTTCATTTTGAACAGAAGCCTTAAACAGATTTTGAGTTTGGACTCTACATGATCCTTTAAATATCGCTGTGCTGTATCAGTGTTAGAGACAATGAACATGCAAAATAAACCATCATTTGATAAGAGAATCAAAAGGAGTCTTTGTCTTACGTTGTCCTCAAAGCAAACTTTGTTAGAGCTTAGTAATTTGTATTCTGCATGTATGCTAGGTACTGTACCTTTGACAACAAATACTGACAAAGCAATAAGAAGATTAGTCTTGCCACAATGGTGGGCTATAAAAAAGTGTCTCAAGGTGTATCAGATAGATTCACATTGAAATGCAATTTGAGGCATTTGAAACAGTTTCAGATGCTTGTTGACAAACTTGGTGAAAAATATAGAAAAGACGATTTCTGTCATGAACATAATGACAGCAGATTTGATAGGAAACAGCATAAAAAGCTGAAATCTCATATGAAACAGTTTGCAACTATTCAGAAGAAATTTAGAGTTGGATTTCAATGTCCTGGAGTTTTCAAGGAAATAAACATGATCAAAAAGAGACTACTACAGTTCAGGCAACTTAAACAAAAATGTGTAAATAGAAATAAAGTGGAAAATGTTCTACTTGGTGATATTCAAGTACGAAGTGCGGATGCACGACTGGCTGCAACCGTCGTATTTGCAGGTGCTTCAAAAGGGACAAACAGTGTGGCCCTGGTTGCAGGTGTAAAAACTGCACAAATACAGCAGGAATTTACAATGTCCGCACTGTACCTGATGATATTCTAGAGTTTGAAGAAATGAATGTGTCTGTAATTGAGGACTATGAAGTAGAAATCGAGGAAGAAGAGGTGGAGTACGATCTTACAGAAAATGATGTAATTGAATTATCTGGTGGGAATGATGAAGGTCACATTGAAACAACGTACAACTCTGATTGTGACGATGATTAGATATCTGGCTGTCACTGGCTGCTACTTTCAATTTATTCTCTCATCTACGTATTCATGGCAATAATTTGTCCTCATGGTTCTAATTTGCAACGTTTGCAAAGAATTTACACGTATGCTTCTACGTTACAGTGGCATAGTATGATACAAACCCCCATGATTCACAGTATTACATCGTACGCGTGTGTACTGTGGTGTTCTATATACGCCTATGGTCGATCCCACAATACAATGACAGGTGCATTTCAACACTGCCCCAAATGCAAGGCCACTGACGAAAAATCTTAAAATTTCGCACAGTGCTGTCAAAACGATGTAACTAAAAAATGTTAAATCGGCAATTCCGTTCAAGGTCAGTAAGTTGTCATTTTGGTCCTCCGCATATCATGTGTCGGATGTGACCTTCGATCAGAACATCCACACCGTAAATAAGACAGCGTGCATATTGGATTTTCTTCGCTTTATTTTCACATATTTCAAAAACCATGAGAGAGCTAAACATCAACAGTGAATATTTACCTTGGTATTTTGCCCCGAACAGCAATAATTTAGCAGTGCAAGCGGAAAAAACGATGCTTCCGGGATTCGCATGTTTGTGTGGACCGCCATTGATGATTTGACCTTTGCGGGGGGTCGATTCGCAAAGGATATTATGCAAATTAGAGGGGTAGCTCCAAGACTGATATATTTCATGCAAGAAGTAATTTTTGTTCATCGATTGACAAACAGATATCCAGTCATTGGTGACTGAGGTTTCCGGTCTTTCCCTCTGATGAAAAAAATAAACCATAAATTCCAACAATCTTACTCACAGGGACTGAGAAATTCAATTATTAGGGTATTTGTGCATCTATACTACATGCAAAAAAGTCTCATAATCCTGCTTTGGACCATTATTGAACAGTTCATCATAGCACATCCAGTAGGGTAAAATAATTTCGACTAAACTCAAAACAAGTGTGACCCAAACAGCGCCACCATGTGGTGACTCAGAACTCATATGTACATCATTTAACCTGAGAAGCAACGTACTACTGTCAATGTATGTTTATCTGAATCTTTTCAATTTTAGGCTACGGGTGCTGCCAATGATGCTGCAAAATATGAAAATAATAATCCTCATACTCTATATCTGATTTTCAAGATTGCATTATTGAAGAATGATAACAAAATTGGTAAGTAATAGTTTACATAATTTTTTATTGTTTTCTTGCTGAAAAAAAGCACTTTTTCAGTCAAAATTAAATATTGTTCTTATTGAAGTCAGTGTATTGAGAAGATGTAGTGTCTGTCAACGCTTGTCAATTTATTAAGAATAGTCACATGAGTCCAATAATCACAGTTTTGCCTTTCTGGAAAAGGAACTGGAAAAAAAATCTCTGTTAAAATACAGTAAAGAAAGTAAAACAGAAATGCTGATATTATAATTGAGTATTACAGCAATTAAATGACTAATGTATATCCAGTGCTTATGCAAAGAGGGGTTTTGGAAAATTTGAAATTGATTATTGACCTGCAGGAGCTCTGCTGCTGTCCAATTGTGGCTGCAAGCATAGCTGATCCAGGGCGAACCATTGTTAAATGATGTTTGCGGATTTTTGTACCGAAGTCCAGCCTACTAGCTTTAGCAGAAAGCTTAGTATTACTGTGTTGTATTCACTGACAATAAATTGTTTCAACTTGTCACATCAGCTGTAGATGCCTTGCAGAAGCTTTGCATGCTAGGGAAGCCCACTAGTAGTCAGAATGAGGATATTAAAGCTGGAGATTACACGGATAATTACAGTATTCATGGTTTTATTAGCTTAGCTGCACAGTTAGCCTTTGAAGTAGGTTTGAAGAGCAGTTCACTTGTCCTGAGGTGATAGTATTGTTGATAAAATTTGAAAACCACTGTTTGAAATATTTTCCTACAAGTATGATTCCATTCACTTCAAAAATAATATTGTTCCTCTGTAAAGTTATTTATCAACCCTTTGATTGCTGTGATTTTTCCTGCCAAAAACGTGTCACATTTTATCAAATTTTATGAATTCTCTGTAATATTTTTATAATTTTGGACCAGATGGACATAACTTTTTATTTGCTCGAATTTTTGACCAAAATTTTTGTAAAAATCGAGAAAAAAGTGTTTAGATGTGTAGTTGTTGGTGTTTATTTATAGAGGCAACAACATTTACTTTTGACACTCAAAGGGTTAATCAACTTGTTGCATGTGTAATCAATGTTCAATTTATTATGTGAAAAACTGAATAATTTTTTGTATAGTGTTAATAATGTGGAAGATTTTTGTGACTTTTATGCATGGCTTTTATTTTTAAAGCTTTATTTTACCCCAATGTTTTCGTGATTTGATGATATATTTTTGTTAGCATGCACATAGCATAACACGAAAGACTAAATATTTTGAACGAGGGCTACTACAATACCTGCTTTTGAAATGTGAAGTTACAGATTGAACATCAGTATGACTGTCTTTCACAGAAAAGTAATCGTGAAGTTGCAGTAGAAGCCTTACAAGGTTTGGTTGAGTATTCTGTCAATGATACACAGATCCTGACAGCTCTCAGATGTCTGATTAGACTCAAACTCACCCGCATGGACACCCAAGATGACCCAAGGTTGGTGGTTGCTTTTTTCCAGGCAACTGGAAAGACTAGTCCTGCAATTGTGGTGTGCTAGCTTACGTGTATTGATAATTGATTGTGTTCTTCAGGTGTGATTCTATGGCAATATAATTTTCCCAAGAATCTTAATTGATTTGCAAAGTACACATTAGGCCACAGTATGTAAATTCTTTGTACATTGAAAATTCTGAAAGGTAGGTGAGCATGTGGTCAAAAAGACACTTTCAGAAATTTAAGACAAGAAAATACATGTCATCATATTTGAGTCTTCTCATATAACCTAATCATATGGAAGTGTTTTGTTGCAATGTAAAAGTCAAGAGACTTGTGACAGAATATTGTTGAAATTGGAAAATTGCGAGAAAATGTGTTTTTCTGTAAAAACTTAAAACGTGAATACAGGTTCAAAACAAATAATTTACTTAGACTGGCCATAGAAGGATCTGAATGAATTGTGTTTTATATTTTGTTTTCTTTTATAGAAATGAGAAAAGCAGTGTTCTAGGAGATATCAAGACAGGTAATATTTCTCTTCCTTTGAAATGTTTAACCCTTTCACCACGATGGTTTAGCCCAAACCTTTTGTTATCAATGGTGATTGTGGACCTGTTTACAGGGCACGGGATGAACAGGTTAAAATGCCTGTGAGGATAATAAAATCATGTCAAACGCAATGATTCAAAGTTTGAAATAGTTAAAAAACCAGAATACTTTGTACCACATACTACTTTCTGTTTACTATGTTTATTTTTTTATTTAAGAACCTTTTATTTATTGTTTATTTACACATTTGTCTTTATCTTTATTATATTGACAGCGTATCTGAAACTTCACAGTGTCAAGGAAGAGGGGCTGATGAACGGAGACAACATTCAACAAGAGTCAATGTGGTTTATGAAAATAGGTAATGTTTTGAGATCCTGTCTTTGTAGTTTTGGAGTGAATGTCTAGATGATGAACAGAGCATGTTACAATGAGGGTTCGTCTGGTTTATGAAAATAGGTAATGCGCAAATCCCTTCAGAAAGTGTTCACTAGTAGTGTTCTATGAGAAATGAGCAGGGCTAAAGAGCCAAGCTTTTTTTAAAGAATCTCGGAAAATATATTATATTCAGGTGTAGAGAGGGCAGCAATGCATTTCAGTGTGTCCACCCCATACAACACTGATGTTAAAAATTCCCCTACATTACCTTTATGATGGAAATCAAATAATAATGTTTTTCTTATTGCCAGTCTTTGTGCCATGATTGTGTCATGTTGGGTTTTAAAAAACTGCAAGTCTGCCTGTATCACTCCTTTCGTCACTAAGGAGAAAATCTGTTATATTTTCAAATCTTAGACCTTGTTTGTGCACAAAGATCTTGGTCACACACCAACTTATAGAATTGAGATTTAATTGATGACTTTTGAATTTTACTTTTGACTTTCAGGTGTTTGTAAAACTTGTAACTCAAATACCTCCAGCCAATTCCATATGTGATTCAAGCATACATGTCGTTACATACATGCAATTTATCAACACATTTACCATTTATATCAAATATATGTCACTAGCATTGCATATCACAAAAATGTTGCTAAATTCAGTTCTCTTGTCTGTCAACCAGTGAAAGGCCTAGTTAACAAATGTATTTCTCCCATTGAACAGCTTGGAACATCGGTCTTCAAAGTGTTGATTCAAGCTACAACATGCATGAGTTTTTCCACTATTGCTGCAAGGTAAGTAAGAGAGTTTCTCACATTCCTGGCCGCTGGGAGTGCGGGATCGACAGTGTTGGAAAAATCGATCCCACACTCTCAGAAACCGTCCCACACTCTGCAGTAAATATTACACGAGTTCTGATTTGATGATATACAGTCTGTTTGTTCCCACGCGCAAAATATTATCTAATGGCACGACGAGTAACACACGGACCAGAACTACAAAGTAAGCAGGTCACGATTTTGGATAATGTTGTATGTGTCCAATGTGAATTTAAAGCATTTTGTGGTCATGTGAGAAAAAGAATCTCAAACACCAAGGACCTGGGATCAGATTTCTCATACTCGTCGGGATATTTTGTCTCACACTCACCTGCGGCTCGTGTGAGACAAAATATCCCCAACTCGTGTGAGAAATCTGATCCCAGGTCCTTGGGGGTGTGAGATTCTATTAGTCACCCCACTGTGATTATAGGTACTCAAAAAACATGAGTTAAAAGTGGTCACTGGCAACGTTACATGTACGGCATTCCAACCATACCATACGATGTCAATGTACAGGTGTATTCTTGTGTACTATATTGTGTAATTTCATCACATCAAGATTATTCTGTTTTTACCAGTTACCAGAGATCCATATCTTTTCCACGCTGGAAGTCAGACAAGAGCATAATGCTGTGTTGCTACATGTATTATGTAGTAACTCTGCACATATAGGTTCTATAAGTGGATGGTGTATGTACCAAAGTTACAAGTAGTTGGCCTGTAGGAAACGATTTGTTCTGACAGATTTCTCTTATAAAAAACATACTATACACTTTTCTGACAGCACTGTCAATTATTTATCTTAAAAGAGACTCAAACAAAAAGTCTATAGATACAAAAAAGTTAACCTTTGAGTAATTTTATAAACTTGTTATCTAGCAATAACAGTTTCTGATCAGTTTATTACACATTTACAGCTATGGGGGTTTTAAGATTCCTTATGAGATGTAATCATCACATTACATTTGCAGAACTTCATCTAGTGCTTCTGGGTATTTCTATTTTCTACTCTACAGTTTGCAAATCTGTTTCCAGTGGACACTGAAAACTTAGTGAAACAGAAGACGTGCAGATTAATGGCAGCCGCGTCTTGTCTACAAATGGCCAAGGATGTAGACAGTGCTGAAGAAAAAGTATGAAAAAAATGTTGTCACAGATATGATTAAGTAAATTGTCAAACGTTTAAATGTAAACAAAAATACCTGATACTTTTAAGTTTTGCTGCATGACTTATCAACCCTTTCAAACTAAATTTAATAATAGTGGCCATAGCTTTATTTACATAAACAATTTTGCCACCTTCTATGAAAAAGTCAATAATTAGCAGCTTTGCTTTTTCCTGATCCTTCCTAGCACTGAAGCAAGGACCCTTCATATCTGAGAATGATATCATGTTTTGAGTTGGTAGTCAATTTAGACAATACAAACATGTTGTGACATTCTAGTCAAGTTAGACTGTACAAACACTGTATAAGTAATTCCCAGTTCTGGTAATGTTGATAAATGTAGGAGAAAAAAATAATTCAATGCACACCAGCTGGAAATTCACACCTTAGCCTGTTCACCCCAGTTCCCTGTAAACAAGTCCACAATCACCATTGATAACAATGGGTTTGGGCCAAACCATTGTAGTGAAGGGGTTGAACCGCATCAATAGATATACCTTCAATGCTTCAGGCCTTTGGTGTTTGATTGTAGCTGTTTAGGAAATGGTAGTTTGAAAGATGTGAATAGCCTGAAATCCTCTCTTTTGCATTGTGCTTCCTTTAGGATAGAAGCTTTCATCTTGCTCTGAGCCATATTGAAGAGTGCAGGCAAATTTGTAGTCAGCTTCAAGAACAAGGAAATATTTCTGATTCAAACACTGGTATGTGAATCTCATAATTTCTAGAAGAAAGGTTAAAGTCTTCAGGCTGTAAGGCCAAGTCAAGGCCAAGTGTAAGGTCTTTGGTTTACATCGCCTTATGGGTCGATTTTTGGTTTCCATTGAAAAAAACAGGACTTTACTGCATAACTTTTTCACCTACAAATCTTTGTTTACAAATTTTGTAAAATGTAAAACTTGTGTGCCTGTGGAATGTCTCATTGATGTGTAAATTATGGAGGTGAAAGAGAAGTTTATGTTTTTATTCTTTAATGGACACTCACTCAATATGGAAACAATCAAATGTGTGTGTTTTTGAATCACTTACCTGCCTACATATCAAAATTTTGAGTGGACACAAAACGAAGAATATTCCAAAATATTGAATGGACCCAAAATAAAGAATATTTCAAAATTTGGAATGGATGCAGAACAAATAATTTAATTACTCTGGATTAATCCTACAATTTTTGCTAGTTGGAAATATTTTAAAAATTTGAATGTATTGAAACTCTTCCATTGATCCCAGAGATGGAGTGTTGTTCCTCAGTCTAGGTATACTGTAGATGCCACTAACAACTGCATTAGGTGGATTGTGATGGACATTGTCTTGCTTTTTTGGCATTAGGTAGAGTCTCAAAAACATCTCTGTATGTATAAGATATATATGGTACTACTATTATGCATCCATTGCAAATGATATCATGTCTTGTCAAAAACTATTTCAATTAAATAAAGGTATCAAATGATATTTTGTAAAACCATAGCTAGTTCATGTGTGGACAAGTTTAAATAGTTTATCTAGTCAAAAAGAGTGGTGTTCGTGAAACTCCATGAATGTACAGATTCGTCTGTAATACAGTAAGATGTGTACAATTCAACATTGAACATACTTGCACAGCAAAATTTGACCATTCACTGATTGGACTTCATAAAATCAAAGTTATGTGATTAGCAGCTCCAGAGGAGTTACTCATGTTTCAAGTACTGTTATTCCTATGTTATTCTGTAGCAAACCAACAAGACACCACTTTAATACTGCTGATACTGTATGAATTTGAAGCCTATGCAAGATTGGGAAGGACGGATAAACTGACTACACTCTTGGATAAAGCATTATCGCTGCCATTTGCTGAACCCAAGACATTTGAGACACTAGCAGGTATGGCATTTTACAAATGTAATGTACATGTACGTGTGTATGTTTGCACATTCTGAAGTAATTTTTGATATAATTTTCAGGCTGTAATAAGATGAATTATCTCATAATAGTATGTGGCAATTATTTTTAGTTTTAAAATCAGGAGAAAGGATTCCATTGTTATTCTGTTGTGTATGCTTTAGCAACTTCAGAAATAAAAACAAAAGGGTTAGGATCAGTAGCGTTGTCAAAGTTGGTGGCGCCCTGACATCAAACTGAACTTTCTTGGAAACTCATAAATTTCACTATCTGTGCTATTCTCTCAACATCAGGGGTCTTTTGTTCAAACAAGTTCTTATGTGTAATGTTAGTAGACCAATTTTGATTTTCCTATGTAAATGAGAAACAGGTTTGACTTGTTCAGAAATACTGTAATATATATACCATTGTTATGCTGATATGATACAGTGAGATTGAAGATTTTTTAAAAAAAATACCAGCCCACTTTACAAACCCTTTATATGCGTTTTCAGGTCTGGCCATGGAACCATCATTAAAACACAAGTCTGTCTGTACAAGAGCATTAAAAGTGGCCATTAAGAAACTCATGCAGATGAAATCACCAGACTACAACAAGCTGAGGTGAGCTTTGCTACTGTCAGCTCAAAGCTGGTGTATTTTCTTCCCTGAAAATTGAAGAAAAGTTTCCGGTACAGCATGAAAATCAGTACTGCTTATAAATGGCATGTGGATTTCTAAACCTCTGGCTGTCTTTACACAAAGCCCCATTCACAGGAACAAAACTGAAGCTTGACTTTGTAAGAATAGTATAATGATACAGAAAAAGTTTTTCAACAGATGGGCTACAGAGATAAATTGACAGACAATGGATATGTTTGCCAATTTGGTTCTGAATATTCCAGCTAGTCGCATTGGCATTTTGACCCTTTCACCACTATAGCCTAGCCCAAACCGATTGTTATCAATTGTGATTGTGGACCTGTTCATACAGAATCAGGGGTGAACAAGGTAGAACTACTGACACTTTACATCCAGGTCACTGAGTGTGTTTCATTTATTCACAGCAAGACATTTCACAGTTTGATACAGCTTTCATTTGAAGGCAGTGGTAGCAATACTGAAGAGACATGGCTGTACTATGGTGACGTTCTGGACATCATTCAGAATAAAGCAAAGGTATTATTTTTATCAGAGACTTTCAAGTGAAAAAATTAACCATGAATTCACTGCTGTCAAGAATAAATACCATTTTTACAAGGATTGTAGCTGGTTACCGATATACAAGAAAATGAACACCAGTATGTTTATTTTCTTATGTTTTGACTTTTACTTTCGTAAATTTCATATACACGTTTAAGTACAAATGTAATCTTGAGTACAAATTTTGAAATAAAGCTAAGGTATTATTAATTTGGACCTGGTTATCATCACATTCTGCTCAATGACCATATAGTCATTATTCATTTATATCACCGTACAACATAACAGGTACGTTTATTTATTTATGTTTGTGTTGACATTTGCCTCCAGGAACAATATCCAGAGATGGAAATTCTATGGTTAATGACCAAAGCTTGGAATTGTGGGATACATCAGTATGGGTAGGTTGTCATCAGGAGTAAAGTTTTGAAAATGCTAACAATTCATTGTCAGAAACTATTGTCCAATGTGAAAAAGTTTGGAAATTGTAGTCTATCAAAGCCCACTTAGAAGGGACTTATATTTCTACAGATCAGTTCAGATAATATTCATGGTATTTTCCTTTAATTTTTGTTATTTATGATATTTTTCCAGTTCATGTCAGTACACAGACGCAGAAAAGTGGTGTAGCTTAGCAATCAATCTTCTGAAACACCTGACAACATTGAAATCCAATTATGAAACACAGGTATGTGGGTCTTCTGTAGTATTGGTCATTTTTGCTGATTTCCAATTGTCCACTTGAAGGTTACAAAATTGTCTTTCAGTAGTTTGTGGTTGATGTCATTTTGAAACAGAACTCTTAATAGTTGCAAGACTCTCCTACAGGCAATACTGGCATATAGACCCTATACTAAATGTTCCAATCTCTTTGACTTTGTGGAAAGCACTCTCACATAACATAAACTGTAACCATGGTTCTGAATATTAATGCGTTTGTTAGGAAAAGGGGAGAAATGCAGTTTTTGTTTAAAATCATAAATGTAAGGCGAGTCAGTAAGACCTAACTGAAGGCAACTAACGTGCGGAATAAAGTAATTTTCCATAATTAATACTGTATTGTAAACTCATTTGGTTCTTTCAACTTGAATTCTCTGTATTATTGATGATTTGTAAATTACTAATGATATATTGATTAGCACATTTATATTATAGTATTCCGACTCTTGTTTTTACAGTACATATTTTAACTGTGTTATTTTGTAGATGAGTGTTGTGTACTCAGAGATACTTGACAAACTCCATGAGAGATGTGGACCTCAAACAGCAGTTGGACAAAATAACTTATGATAGGGAAGATGGTGGTATGCAGTGATGTGGGAAGGACTTTCAAAAGGAACTTCACATGTTATTTTGCTGTCACTTTTCCGAGCACAAAGAAATTGAAGTACTGATATTTGTATGGGAAATATTTTCTGTAAG